>NC_052517.1:3764992-3862492 GCF_014356525.2 Nilaparvata lugens | reverse complement strand
GATTTTCGTTCTCACATTTTCACTTTTCCTGTTCTTCTTTCTCACATTTCCACTTTTCCTGTTCTTCTTTCTCACATTTCCACTTTTCCTGTTCTTCTTTCTCAGATTTTCACTTTTCCTGTTCTTCTTTCTCACATTTTCACTTTTCCTGTTTTTCTTTCTCCTTATTCATATATTCCTTCTTTTTTCCACTTCTCCTTTTTTGACTTTCGTTCTCACATTTTTACTTTTCCTGTTCTTCTTTCTCACATTTTCACTTTTTCTGTTCTTCTTTCTCCTTATTCCTATATCCCTCCGTTTTTCACTTCTTCTTTTTTCACTTTCCCACAGTTCAAAGTTCACATACAAAGTGAAAAACTACTCTATGAAAATTCTACTCTACCAAAAACAGACCACGCAATAGTGTTCAGTTATTAATAAAACTATGAAAATATCGTAAACAAGTGATTCATATTTTTTGTTGGATTATATAATCTGGTTAATTTCCTGTAAAAACAAACGATATTATTTTTATGTTCATCAATGGGACGAAAACATACAAAAAATAGTAAATTATCGATAATATAGCAGTTTATTTTCTGTCAAATCAATGAACACTATTGTAGATTGAGACGGTTAGGTGGGAGGAGAAGAGGAAGGGAAAGTAGTAGTAGGAGAAGAAGAAGAGGAAGAAGAAAAAAAAAGAAGAAGAAGAACGGAGAATGGAGAAGTAGAATAAGAAGAAATGTGAAGAAGGAAATGAGAAGAAAAAAAAGGAAGACGGTGATTTAGAAGAATGAAAATAAGAAGGATGCAGAAGAAGACGATGACGACAAAGTGAAGAAGAAGAAGAGGAAGAAGAAGATGCTGAGAGGAAGAAAAAGAATAAGAAGAGGAATATAAAGAGAAAGACGTAGAGGAAGAAGAAGAGGAATGAGAAGAGGAAAAGAGGAGAAAGAAGAGGAGAAAGAAGAAGAAGAAGAAGAAGGAGAAGAAGGAGAAGAAGGAGAAGAAGGAGAAGAATAAGAAGAATAAGAAGGGGAAGATTAAAAAGGAAGAGGTAGAGGAAGAAGATGATGACGAAAGAGAGAAGAAGAGGAAGAAGAAGAAGAAGAAGAAGAAGAAGATTGATATGAAGAAGAATACTCATTTAATTCATTCATGTTGTTTATATGGACATAATCTTTGTATTGTGAGGAAAAATATGTTTTATAGCGTCATTAATAGCAAATAAAATTGTGACCCATACCATGTGAAAAAATTGAAAATTGTAGAGATCAAAATGTACTTTATTTATAGTTCAGTTTGTTTATTGATTTATTGACGTTGATAGCAAAATCTGATGCAAGTTAATTTGTGGATTGAGGGAGAAAAAGAGAATAGAGAAGAGAAAGAAGAAGGTGAGAAGGGTGTAATGTGTGTTTGAGATAGAAAGAGAGAGAAAGATAGAGCTATCTGCTTTGACGAATGACAGACAAGGATAGCAACAGCATTGTTAAACAGGTGCTGACTTTATAACGTGGACCTCACTATAGTGAGGTCCACGTTATAATGGCAGTGGATAAAGATAGAAGAACAGCGTTGCCTATTCTCTGCCTCAATTAATTATACTTCTACACTGTCAAAAACAGAGTTGGCATCGTTGCGAAGCTAGAAAATGATAGTACTACCTGATTTGTTGAATCATAGACAAGGATAGCAGCATCAAAGTTGATCGTATCATCTCATCTTGATACACCCATCACCATAATTTAATACAAAACAGGACAGAGCTATCTGCTTTGTGGAATGATAGACAAGGATAGCAACACCAATGTTAATCAGGTGCTGACTTTAAAACGTGGACCTCACTATAGCAATTAGTGTTCGACAATATGATACAGTATCAATGCGATTTGATACAGTAACATTTCAACCTGATACACATCACCATAATTTGATACAAAACAGGATAGAGCTATCTGCTTTGCGGAATCATAGACAAGGATAGCAACACCAATGTTAATCAGACTTAATAACGTGGACCTCACTTTCGCAATAATTAGTGTTCGACAATATGATACAGTATCAATGCGATCTGATACAGTATCATCTCAACTTGATACAGTATCATATCAACTTGATACACAACAGAATAATTTGATACAAAACAGGATAGAGCTATCTGCTTTGTAGTAAAATTCATATACGTATAAAAACTTGGAAAAACTATTTTCACATGGTTTACACGGAATTGATCCAAAGAGAATATTGACTAAAGTTCATAACGAGGATCTTATTATAGTAAATAAAAGCCTGAGGAATATTTTTTTACTTTCCTTGCCCTATTACCATAGGTAAGGAAAGTATTGCTTTTCGAAAAAATTAAGGTACCCCAATTTCTAAATTTGTATACGTTTCAAGGTCCCCTGAGTCCAAAAAAGTGGTTTTTGGGTATTGGTATGTGTGTGTGTGTGTGTGTGTGTGTGTGTGTGGTGTGTGGTGTGTGTGTGTGTGTGTGTGTGTGTGTGGTGTGTGTGTGTGTGTTGTGTGTGTGTGTGTGTGTGTGTGTGTGTGTGTGTGTGTGTGTGTGTGTGTGTTTCAATCTGATGCAATTCAAGATGGCGGATAAAATGGTGAAAATGTTGTCAAAAACAGGGTTTCTCGCGATTTTCTCGAAAACGGCTTCAACGATTTTGATAAAATTTATACCTAAAATAGTCATTGATAAGCTCTATCAACTGCCACAAGTCCCATATCTGTAAAAATTTCAGGATCTCCGCCCTATCTATGCAAAGTTTGATTTTAGATTCCCAATTATCAGGCTTTAGAAACAATTCAAACAAAAAATTTCAAGTGGAAAAGATTGAGCATGAAAATCTCTTCAATTAATATTCAGTAACATTTTCACCTAAAATTGAAAATAAGCTCGAAATTTGAGAAAATGTTATTATTTCAATTACAAACTGTTGGCAACTGTTGATTCTATTAAATCATTCACTATGAAGAGATAGCAAACTTCATGTGTCTCCAGCCTTATTGTCCTGTCACCAGCTGTCTTGGATCTTTGAATAGTAGACTTGAGATGCGCGGGAACACTAGCGTCAGGTGATAAATTTTCATAACGGCAAGGAAAGTTGTGTGAGTGCGCCACACCAGATAGTTTACCATAGTTTTCACCTGGATCTTTTTCATATGAATCCCAGTCAGTTCAAGAAGGCATGTAAGCGGCTCCACCCAATTGTGTGATTTTTTTAAAACAAATCACAAACAAAAATATGAGGAAACGGAAGGAAAATCAGATAAAGATTTTTCTATCAAAAATATTGAAAACAAGTAAAAAAAATGGGGAATTTATGAACATAGTTACCAACAATCTCAAAAAACAGAGTTTTCATTCATAATACAAGAGATAATGAGTTTATTACACAGATATTATCCATAATATATTATTAATAACTCTATCAAAATTATTGTTATTTTGAAAATTCAAAACAATAGTCTAATTTTTGGAAAAAAATGGGGGAATTAGTACAATGTACAAACAATCTTGAAACAAAAACTAATAATGAAAAAAAAATCATTCATAATATAATATCTTAATGTAAGATACACTTTAAACTGTCTGCATTAGTTAGATGAGGAGCTATTAAAGTTATTCATAAGAGCTACTGACTTTTTAATATGAATCACGCTATAATGATGATATTTGATGAACGTTTCAGTATTGGTTGAATGGCCAGCTATTAAAGTTTATTATAAGACATTCTGCCACTTTGAGGTGAATATCAGTGTAGTGAGGTCCACGTTATAATGGCAGTATAGAAAGATAGGAGACCAACGTTGCCGATCCTCTGTCATGTCAATGCCTTCTATAGACGGTAGCTGATACAGGTTTATTGATGTAATATTAACTGTTCATTCTCGTTTAAAATAATCGATTATATTTTTATTAAGCAGGAAATTATAGTTTTCAATAATTTCTTAATTAAGATGAAATATTTTGTTAATAAATCATCAATTGTACATTGTTAGAAGACGATCTGGCAACAGAGCAAAGCGAGAAAGAGATAGCGCTATCCGCTCTGTAGAATGTTAGACAAAGGTGAGGTCCACGTTATAATGGCAGTGGAGCAAGATAGGAGAACAACGTTGCCGATCCTCTGTCTTGTCAATGCCTTCTATAGACGATAGCTGATACAGGTTTATTGATGTAATATTAACTGTTCATTCTCGTTTAAAATAATCGATTATATCCTATCAAGCAAGAAATTATAGTATTTTATAAACTCTTAATCAAGATGAAATATTTTGTTAATCAATTATTACTAATTCTACATTGTTAAAAGACGTTCTGGCAACAGAGCAAAGCGAGAAAGAGATAGCGCTATCCACTTTGTAGGGTGATAGACAAGGATAGCAATACCATTGCTAATCAAACACTGCCATTATAACGTGGACTTCACTATAGCTATCAAAATTTAGATAACTAATGCGTATTAATTAATATGATGCTGTTAAACTAATTATAAGAAAAAATTACGGAATTTTTGTTGGGAATAATATTCATCTTATTGATACATTACGCAATTTGTTGGGATAATTATATTTATTGTTTTCAGTTTTGTAGTAAAAATTATTAGAGTAACGTAGTATGTACGTATTGTGAGATATTATTTTAATTTGTCAGCATGTCTTGTAAAAAATATCAATCCTTCCCATTTAATCTATTGTGACAGATTGGAGTGAATATGTTTGTAGAGGGGTCAAATTGTTGAATGGAAAGGTTATAACAGCTTGTCATTCATGGGAGATATTGATAATATTTTTGTATATTCTCTTGGATTCTTTGTTATCTCTTAATTCTTGTTCTCTTGTTATGTTCTCTCTATTTTGCTCTCACATTCTCTCGTTCTCTCAGGTCGTGTGTTGATGGGAATGATATTATATACTTTTCAGAGAGTCGACAATTATTTGATGAAACACCACCGATTTATGAAGTTGCATCACAATATTTATATCATCACAATTCAAATTGCTTTCAATCTTCAGTGTGATTTATATTATTTCATACTTGGTAGAGTATTAGCTATACTGTAATTTATTGTAAACTAGCAGGTAACCCGTGCTTCGCAAGGGTATTTCTTAAAACTTGACGTAATGAAATCTAGAAGAATTCAAAATAGGCCTATAAGAATCCTCGGTTGATTAAGAATTTACATGCTGCATTTTAAGTAAATCAGTATGACCACCTTCCAATTAAAAAAAGAAGTTGGATTCAAAATGGCGGAAAAAATTTGGGTGTGACGGAGAACCTGTTTTTATCATTCGAAAAGGATCCCAATCATACCTATCTTCTAATTTCCCTTTTAAGAGAAATCTTCTGCTGCTTCCATACAAACTGAAAGCATGACAAATAATTGAAAACTTGACAAACTGAAAACTTGATGTAATCAAATCTTGACGAATTTAAAATTGGTCTATAACCACCCTCGGTTAAGCAAGAATCGATATGCAAAATTTCAAGTTAATCAGTCCAGTAGTTCTGACGTGATAATGGGTCAAACATAATTTCCCTATACTTTACATCTGTATAGGCTACGTCTATAATCCAGTTCTTTCCTTTAATATAGTATAGAAGATGATACATGGATGGATTATCATTGTTATTTTACTAAAAGATAGAATAAATCGAATAGTTTCCCTTTCAGAGGGAGTTTTGACAACCCACAAAACTCATTTTTCATTTGAAGATATAACGAAAAGGTGCATATGACCTCATTTTTTTGCTCAGTTTGACAAAATACCCCTCATTCCAATATTAAAATTTTCGACTGACTATACAGTGAGTCAGTCATTCTATCAGGGCTCGAATAATTCTGAAAATTTAATTAAATAAAAAAGGAAGAATATAATTTCTTCATGTAAATAACAACACCTTCATTCAAAGACATATTAACCGCATGCGTTTTCATATTGCCGATACAGCATTGATGAAACTGTAGACGTTTATTTAGCACTTTGTCTCAAAAATTGTTCTAGCTGAAGAATTAATAATCCATGCCACGTGTAGGCCTAAACAGTGCATCAGGAAAACGAAGTTTCATTCAAAACTATGTTTTTCAGATAGAAAGCAATATAGAAACAGATGTTGGAGCCAGCTCTAGTTTTCATTTTTCGTTTTTGAATTGGACGCGCGCTCCTCGTTCAGTTCGTATTTCTTTCACTTGAGTGCGTCGCGCTCACTAGCCGGTTAGGCTGTTTCTGTCAGCTCAGTCTCGCTTCGTAATAGCTTGCCTCGAGTTGGAATTGATAATTATTATTCGTCGATCATTCCCAGAAGAAAATCGTTCTTCAAATTATTATTTTTTCGTTAATGTTAAATCGTACACCATAAACCTACGTTTGGAAGAGTGTTTGCCAAACTCCCTTTAGTTGAAAGTTTTAAACTATTATTTTTCGATTGGAAAGTTCACCGATCTATAGTCTTTAAAGACATTGTAAATATCTCGTCAGAAATATATGTGCAACGTTATATGATGGAAGCCGAATTTACCAACAGTAGATGACAATTAAGCTTGCCTTTTCACCATCCTTGATTCATCTCCTACCTCGGGGACACCTGAATACCTTACCTGGGAGTTGTAAGCTCAATAATATAAATATTACATTAGGTACTCTGCAGATTTTCGGTGAGTTGTTCTTTTATATATTCATTGCATGTACTTGTTTCTGTAGAGATATCACTTGTTTCTTTTCTATTCAATACAGTCCACTTTACATCAAAATTATTGATTACCAATTTAAAATCAATATAAATTTCTTAAAGTTGAACCTTAGAGTTTACATTGGTCCTCCGGGCCGGATTTTATTGGCTATTTTTTATTCAAATATTTGGCAAGCACTTATCCAATTTTATTGTAAATCGTTTGTGCATGCTAGGGTTCAAACCTGTTTGTACATTATGAATTGAGCCGATCAAGTTGGTTCACTCTTATCTCTATTGTCCGATCGGAACCGTTACTTTGCAATGCTGATAACGTTATCGCTTAGCTTGCTTCGTCTATTGAGCTTTCTCTGTTCAATTTGTACTAACATTATCATTTTGCTTGCTTGAATCATCAATGAAAATCGTTCATTGTTGCATTCGTAATTTTATTCGAAAATTAGTAAATGAAAATCATTAAGACCTTTCCAATATCCAATCATGAGTGAAAAGAAGTTAAAGCTCAAACGAGCTAAACTTGAGCAATATTTCTATCGTATTCAACGTACTTTCGAATTGTCGAAAAAGGCTTTAAAAGAAGAAGCTAGTGCTAAACAATTTCTAATTCTCTATAGTTCCACTCTTAAAACTGTTCAGGATTATGAAGCTGTTGAAATGGAAATACAGGAGCTTGAAATGGAAAAAGACCCGGAATTTGTACCCAAATTTAGTAGTTCACATATGGAAATGTTCGAACATATGGAAGCAATTGCTAGTGAATTGAAAAAACGCAGTCAGGTTGTACCTAGTGTTTCTACCCCGGCTCAACCTGTATCTTCCAATAAGGATTCGTCTAATATTTTACCGAAAATTGAAATTCCTGTGTTCGACGGAGATCAATCAAAATGGGCGGTATTCTACGAAATGTTTAAATGCATGATTCATGACAACAAATCGATTCCAAATCAACAAAAGGTCCAATATCTGGTGTCCAAACTATCTGGAGAAGCGGCTAATATTTCACGTCATCTACCACCTATTGCTAATAATTATGAAATTATTTGGGATGCATTAATTAAGCGGTTCAATGACCCCCGCTCACTCTCAAATGTGTACTTGAAACAAATTTTCGAATTCAATTGTCTAAAATCTGAGTCTCGTGCAGGTTTAGTTTCTATAGTCGATCAGTTCTGTGGTTCAATTACTGCTTTAAAACGCCTACGAGGTGAAGATGTATCTGATGCAATATTTCTGTTCCAAGCGTTGAAAATTTTAGATCCTGTTTCTCGAAAGGCATTTGAAGCTTCAGTTCATACTAAGGATGATCCCACATATACTGATTTTGTTTCATTCATCGAAAGGCAGATTAAATCGTTACCGCATGACGAATCGTCTAAACAATGCAAGCCAGTAGTGAAACCAATACCAAAATCCAAAGTGTTGGTTGTTCAATCGAATTCGCAAGTGACCAAATCACCGGTAAAAATATCAGAATGTCTGAAATGTTCGATGACAAATCATAAATTGATCAATTGTCGTCTTTTTCGTCAGTTATCACCTTGGGACCGTTTTCGTTTTGTTAAGGAGAAGGGTTGCTGTTTGAAATGTTTCTCGCCAGCCCATCGTAGTAAAGATTGTACTTCTTCCAACTGCGAGGAATGTAGTCAGAAGCATAATTCGCTTTTACATTTCGGAAATGCTTCAAATTCGTCATCAAATTCGGATGCGAAAAAGGTAGAAAATAATACTATTACCTGTTGTTCTATCGATTCGAAGTCGGCACCGTATAGTGTTCTACTATCAACTGCTCAAGTCGAGGTACCTGATAAGAGAGGTAGATTGCACAAAATAAGAGTTTTAGTTGATTCAGCTAGTCAAAGTCATTTCATTACTCGTAAACTTTGTCGTAAATTGCAACTATCGATTTCTCCTTTCCAATTAATTGTGAATGGTTTTGGCGGAAATTCGCAATCAGTTTTTGGTCGTACTTTTGTCACGCTTCAATCTCGACTCGATTCTAGTGTTAAATTTTCCATTGAACCATTAGTTGTCGAAAAAATCATGGAACAGCTTCCCACTAGTAAAATTGATAATTCTAAATTATCAAATTTGTTTGGTCTTCGACTTGCTGATGAAAGTTATCACATTCCCAGCGAAATTGACGCTATTATAGGAGCTGAATTAGTGCCCCATATTTTCCGAAATGGTCGTGTGGAAATTGATTCGAATTATTTGATGGCCTTGGAAAGTGTTTTCGGTTATATTTTGATGGGTAGAGCCCCTATTTTAACTCAATCTTCAGAAAATTCAACGTGTTTGATGACTTGTCTAACATCACCGTTGGATAAGTTAGTTCGAAAATTTTGGGAAGTGGAAAGCGTTCCAGATGTAGGAAAACAACTCACTGCTGATGAGTTGGAATGCGAGAAGGATTTTGCATCGTCCGTTCGTCGTGAAAATTCGGGTAGATTCGTTGTCTCATTATCGTTTTCAAAATCCCCTGATTGTCTTGGTGATTCTTATGCTATGTCAGAACGTCGACTCATCAGTTTGGAGAAACGACTGGCACGTGATCCAAACATGCGTTTAGTGTATCACGATGTCCTCTTGGATTATCTCAAACAAGGACACATGGAATTGATAAAAAATCAGAGTGATAAAAGTGGTTATTTTATACCTCATCATGCTGTAATCAAAACTCAGAGTCAATCAACGCCTTTGCGTATTGTCTTTGACGCAGGCGCGAAAACTACTACTGGAGTATCATTGAATGATATACTTCATATCGGCCCCAAGTTGCAAACGGATATTTTCGTTCTGTTAGTCAATTTTCGGTTATTTTCTATCGCTGTAACTGCTGATATAAAGCAGATGTATAGACAGATTCTTGTCGATGAATCGTGTCGCAAATTTCAGCGTTTGTTATGGAGATTTTCGTCCAATGATCCCATACAAATTTTTGAATTAAAAACTGTCGTATTTGGTCTGAGTGAGTCACCGTTTCTAGCTCTCAGAACTGTCCATCAACTTGTTCAAGAAGAAGGTGAAAATTTCCCTGATGCTAAAGCTCGTATTCCGAGTGACATGTTTATGGATGATTTGGTGACAAGTGTGTCTTCTTTAGGTGAAGCAAATCGTCTTTGTAGTCAGGCTAAAGAATTGTTCGAGAGAGGCGGATTCGAACTTACTAAATGGAGTTCCAATTCACCTGAATTGATGAATGATTTCTCGGAAGATGAAAAATCGGCCTTGTCTAAAGATTTCGAGATGGGAAATTTGTTGGCTGTCCTAGGTTTGAAATGGCAACCTGGTAGTGATTCGTTTTGTTTTTCAGTGAATCCTAATCAGTCTGTTCCTACCAAACGTCACATTTTATCGGTAGTAGCACGCATTTTCGATCCTTTGGGACTCTTGTCACCCCTAACTTTGTTTCTTAAATGTTTAATTAAACAATTATGGAATGCTGGTCTTGATTGGGACGATTCAGTACCTCCCTCTATTGCGCTTCAATGGGAGACATGTCAGAAGGAGTTCCCTTTATTGTCCAATCTCTTCATACCACGTCATTTAGGAGTGATGAATGATTCGAAAATTACTGTCATTGGTTTCTGTGATGCATCGACTTTAGGTTATGGTGGTGTGATCTACATAAAATCTCAAATGGATATGCAACCTGCAACTATCACATTGTTGTGCGCTAAATCAAAAGTCGCGCCATCTAAGACTTTATCCATACCTAGGCTTGAATTATGCGCGGCGCTCTTGCTCGCTGAATTAATACAGGTTGTTGTCTCTGTTTTGAGCCTTCGTTGTCACGTGACTCGCGTTGTTGCATTATCGGATTCAACTGTTGTCTTACATTGGATCAGGGGCTGTCCATCTAGATGGCAATCTTTCGTCGCTAATCGAGTTACGAAAATTCAAGACTGTCCTATCAACGACTGGTTACACGTGGCAGGAAATTCAAACCCAGCTGATCCCATTTCGAGAGGTTTATCCCCTTCTGAAATAATTAATCATGATTTGTGGTGGTCTGGCCCCTCTTGGCTAATGTTAGAAGAGAGTGATTGGCCCGTCAAGGTCGATCTGGAACCTATAGAGTGTCTACCTGAGGTCAAGGTTCACTCAATTGTCACTGTAGTACAGTCGGAAAATTCATCTATTAATTCGATTCATCTTTTAATTGCTCGTTGTTCCAACTACCAACGTCTATTGCGTATCATGGTGTTAATATTGAAAGTACTTCGTCTATTGCCTAAACCTCATGAATTAGATTTCGATTTGGCGGAAAAACATTTGTGTAAAGTCGTACAAAAAATTCATTTTTCGAAAGAATTACTGGAATTGAAAGCTGGGAAAGAATGTACTTCTCATCTTCAACAACTGTCACCCTTTCTTGATCATGATATTATTCGTGTGGGTGGACGTTTACAAAATTCTGAGTTGAATTATGACAGCTGTCATCCGATTATATTACCGAAAAATGATCCATTGGTCACGCTTTTGATTGATTATTTTCATGAAAAGCACTGTCACGCTGGACCTCATTTATTGGCGTCTATTTTGAGACAAAAATATTGGATTTTATCAGCCCGTGTCCTTATAAGGAGTCATGTACGAAAATGTAACAAGTGTTTTCACTATCGTCCCACTCTTACACCGCCGAAAATGGGCAATCTGCCAGCCTGTAGAACTCTGTCGTCTAAACCATTCGTCCAATGTGGAGTTGATTATGGTGGACCCATTCGAATCACCATGGCCAGGCGTCGGAATCCTTTCATATTTAAATCGTACATTTGTCTTTTTGTCTGTATGGCAACTAAAGCCGTTCACATTGAATTAGTTTCGGACTTATCGACCCAAATGTTCTTATCAGCTTTTCGCCGTTTCCTTGCTCGACGAGGTCCTTGTAAGGTCATGTATTCCGATAATGGTACCAACTTCGTCGGCGCCTATGATGAGCTAATAAAATTGTCACGGATGCTGAACTCCAAGGAATATCAAAACCTGCTCCAGAATGAACTTGCTGATCATAGCATTGAGTGGAATTTCATCCCGCCAGGTTCACCTCACTTCGGCGGTCTTTGGGAGGCGAATATAAAATCAGTAAAGTCACACCTGTTTCGAGTTATTGGTAACCAGTTGTTGACTTACGAAGAATTGAACACTGTCTTAGTTCAAATTGAGGCTGTACTTAACTCACGCCCGTTATGTCAAATGAGCGCGGATCCGAGTGAACCCCTCGCCCTCACACCGGCTCATTTTCTCACTTTGACACCTCTTAAGTACCTTCCTATGTTAAATGTGGAAGATCGTCCAATGAATCGATTGGATCGGTTTGAATTAGTCAATCAAATGGTTCAGTCTTTCTGGAGTCGTTGGCGCAAAGAATACTTACATGAATTACAAACCCGTGTGAAATGGTGTAAGGATTCCACCCCTCTCACGGTTGGTACAATCGTCCTAGTGGATCAACCAAATGTCGCACCGTTGAAATGGCCTCTGGGGGTGATTGAGGAAGTATTTCCCGGTGCTGACGGTGTCGTTCGAGTGGCTATGGTGCGGTGCGCCAATGGTCGCTTCAAAAGGCCGGCTACAAAGTTGTATCCGTTGCCTACTCAATAATTTTCCTTTTGCATTTTTTGTTTTATTCTCGTTTTGTTTTATTTTTATTTCTTTCGTCGTTTATTCATTGTTTTTTTCGTTTCTTTGTTCTCTAGCCTTGTCTGAAAATAGCTTTTCAGCCGGGGGGGGATGTTGGAGCCAGCTCTAGTTTTCATTTTTCGTTTTTGAATTGGACGCGCGCTCCTCGTTCAGTTCGTATTTCTTTCACTTGAGTGCGTCGCGCTCACTAGCCGGTAGATTTTTTCTTTCAGTTCAGTCTCGCTTTGTAATAGCTTGCCTCGAGTCGGGAATTGATAATTATTATTCGTCGATCATTCCCAGAAGAAAATCGTTCTTCAAATTATTATTTTTTCGTTAATGTTAAATCGTACACCATAAACCTACGTTTGGAAGAGTGTTTGCCAAACTCCCTTTAGTTGAAAGTTTTAAACTATTATTTTTCGATTGGAAAGTTCACCGATCTATAGTCTTTAAAGACATTGTAAATATCTCGTCAGAAATATATGTGCAACGTTATATGATGGAAGCCGAATTTACCAACAGTAGATGACAATTAAGCTTGCCTTTTCACCATCCTTGATTCATCTCCTACCTCGGGGACACCTGAATACCTTACCTGGGAGTTGTAAGCTCAATAATATAAATATTACATTAGGTACTCTGCAGATTTTCGGTGAGTTGTTCTTTTATATATTCATTGCATGTACTTGTTTCTGTAGAGATATCACTTGTTTCTTTTCTATTCAATACAGTCCACTTTACATCAAAATTATTGATTACCAATTTAAAATCAATATAAATTTCTTAAAGTTGAACCTTAGAGTTTACATTGGTCCTCCGGGCCGGATTTTATTGGCTATTTTTTATTCAAATATTTGGCAAGCACTTATCCAATTTTATTGTAAATCGTTTGTGCATGCTAGGGTTCAAACCTGTTTGTACATTATGAATTGAGCCGATCAAGTTGGTTCACTCTTATCTCTATTGTCCGATCGGAACCGTTACTTTGCAATGCTGATAACGTTATCGCTTAGCTTGCTTCGTCTATTGAGCTTTCTCTGTTCAATTTGTACTAACATTATCATTTTGCTTGCTTGAATCATCAATGAAAATCGTTCATTGTTGCATTCGTAATTTTATTCGAAAATTAGTAAATGAAAATCATTAAGACCTTTCCAATATCCAATCATGAGTGAAAAGAAGTTAAAGCTCAAACGAGCTAAACTTGAGCAATATTTCTATCGTATTCAACGTACTTTCGATTTGTCGAAAAAGGCTTTAAAAGAAGAAGCTAGTGCTAAACAATTTCTAATTCTCTATAGTTCCACTCTTAAAACTGTTCAGGATTATGAAGCTGTTGAAATGGAAATACAGGAGCTTGAAATGGAAAAAGACCCGGAATTTGTACCCAAATTTAGTAGTTCACATATGGAAATGTTCGAACATATGGAAGCAATTGCTAGTGAATTGAAAAAACGCAGTCAGGTTGTACCTAGTGTTTCTACCCCGGCTCAACCTGTATCTTCCAATAAGGATTCGTCTAATATTTTACCGAAAATTGAAATTCCTGTGTTCGACGGAGATCAATCAAAATGGGCGGTATTCTACGAAATGTTTAAATGCATGATTCATGACAACAAATCGATTCCAAATCAACAAAAGGTCCAATATCTGGTGTCCAAACTATCTGGAGAAGCGGCTAATATTTCACGTCATCTACCACCTATTGCTAATAATTATGAAATTATTTGGGATGCATTAATTAAGCGGTTCAATGACCCCCGCTCACTCTCAAATGTGTACTTGAAACAAATTTTCGAATTCAATTGTCTAAAATCTGAGTCTCGTGCAGGTTTAGTTTCTATAGTCGATCAGTTCTGTGGTTCAATTACTGCTTTAAAACGCCTACGAGGTGAAGATGTATCTGATGCAATATTTCTGTTCCAAGCGTTGAAAATTTTAGATCCTGTTTCTCGAAAGGCATTTGAAGCTTCAGTTCATACTAAGGATGATCCCACATATACTGATTTTGTTTCATTCATCGAAAGGCAGATTAAATCGTTACCGCATGACGAATCGTCTAAACAATGCAAGCCAGTAGTGAAACCAATACCAAAATCCAAAGTGTTGGTTGTTCAATCGAATTCGCAAGTGACCAAATCACCGGTAAAAATATCAGAATGTCTGAAATGTTCGATGACAAATCATAAATTGATCAATTGTCGTCTTTTTCGTCAGTTATCACCTTGGGACCGTTTTCGTTTTGTTAAGGAGAAGGGTTGCTGTTTGAAATGTTTCTCGCCAGCCCATCGTAGTAAAGATTGTACTTCTTCCAACTGCGAGGAATGTAGTCAGAAGCATAATTCGCTTTTACATTTCGGAAATGCTTCAAATTCGTCATCAAATTCGGATGCGAAAAAGGTAGAAAATAATACTATTACCTGTTGTTCTATCGATTCGAAGTCGGCACCGTATAGTGTTCTACTATCAACTGCTCAAGTCGAGGTACCTGATAAGAGAGGTAGATTGCACAAAATAAGAGTTTTAGTTGATTCAGCTAGTCAAAGTCATTTCATTACTCGTAAACTTTGTCGTAAATTGCAACTATCGATTTCTCCTTTCCAATTAATTGTGAATGGTTTTGGCGGAAATTCGCAATCAGTTTTTGGTCGTACTTTTGTCACGCTTCAATCTCGACTCGATTCTAGTGTTAAATTTTCCATTGAACCATTAGTTGTCGAAAAAATCATGGAACAGCTTCCCACTAGTAAAATTGATAATTCTAAATTATCAAATTTGTTTGGTCTTCGACTTGCTGATGAAAGTTATCACATTCCCAGCGAAATTGACGCTATTATAGGAGCTGAATTAGTGCCCCATATTTTCCGAAATGGTCGTGTGGAAATTGATTCGAATTATTTGATGGCCTTGGAAAGTGTTTTCGGTTATATTTTGATGGGTAGAGCCCCTATTTTAACTCAATCTTCAGAAAATTCAACGTGTTTGATGACTTGTCTAACATCACCGTTGGATAAGTTAGTTCGAAAATTTTGGGAAGTGGAAAGCGTTCCAGATGTAGGAAAACAACTCACTGCTGATGAGTTGGAATGCGAGAAGGATTTTGCATCGTCCGTTCGTCGTGAAAATTCGGGTAGATTCGTTGTCTCATTATCGTTTTCAAAATCCCCTGATTGTCTTGGTGATTCTTATGCTATGTCAGAACGTCGACTCATCAGTTTGGAGAAACGACTGGCACGTGATCCAAACATGCGTTTAGTGTATCACGATGTCCTCTTGGATTATCTCAAACAAGGACACATGGAATTGATAAAAAATCAGAGTGATAAAAGTGGTTATTTTATACCTCATCATGCTGTAATCAAAACTCAGAGTCAATCAACGCCTTTGCGTATTGTCTTTGACGCAGGCGCGAAAACTACTACTGGAGTATCATTGAATGATATACTTCATATCGGCCCCAAGTTGCAAACGGATATTTTCGTTCTGTTAGTCAATTTTCGGTTATTTTCTATCGCTGTAACTGCTGATATAAAGCAGATGTATAGACAGATTCTTGTCGATGAATCGTGTCGCAAATTTCAGCGTTTGTTATGGAGATTTTCGTCCAATGATCCCATACAAATTTTTGAATTAAAAACTGTCGTATTTGGTCTGAGTGAGTCACCGTTTCTAGCTCTCAGAACTGTCCATCAACTTGTTCAAGAAGAAGGTGAAAATTTCCCTGATGCTAAAGCTCGTATTCCGAGTGACATGTTTATGGATGATTTGGTGACAAGTGTGTCTTCTTTAGGTGAAGCAAATCGTCTTTGTAGTCAGGCTAAAGAATTGTTCGAGAGAGGCGGATTCGAACTTACTAAATGGAGTTCCAATTCACCTGAATTGATGAATGATTTCTCGGAAGATGAAAAATCGGCCTTGTCTAAAGATTTCGAGATGGGAAATTTGTTGGCTGTCCTAGGTTTGAAATGGCAACCTGGTAGTGATTCGTTTTGTTTTTCAGTGAATCCTAATCAGTCTGTTCCTACCAAACGTCACATTTTATCGGTAGTAGCACGCATTTTCGATCCTTTGGGACTCTTGTCACCCCTAACTTTGTTTCTTAAATGTTTAATTAAACAATTATGGAATGCTGGTCTTGATTGGGACGATTCAGTACCTCCCTCTATTGCGCTTCAATGGGAGACATGTCAGAAGGAGTTCCCTTTATTGTCCAATCTCTTCATACCACGTCATTTAGGAGTGATGAATGATTCGAAAATTACTGTCATTGGTTTCTGTGATGCATCGACTTTAGGTTATGGTGGTGTGATCTACATAAAATCTCAAATGGATATGCAACCTGCAACTATCACATTGTTGTGCGCTAAATCAAAAGTCGCGCCATCTAAGACTTTATCCATACCTAGGCTTGAATTATGCGCGGCGCTCTTGCTCGCTGAATTAATACAGGTTGTTGTCTCTGTTTTGAGCCTTCGTTGTCACGTGACTCGCGTTGTTGCATTATCGGATTCAACTGTTGTCTTACATTGGATCAGGGGCTGTCCATCTAGATGGCAATCTTTCGTCGCTAATCGAGTTACGAAAATTCAAGACTGTCCTATCAACGACTGGTTACACGTGGCAGGAAATTCAAACCCAGCTGATCCCATTTCGAGAGGTTTATCCCCTTCTGAAATAATTAATCATGATTTGTGGTGGTCTGGCCCCTCTTGGCTAATGTTAGAAGAGAGTGATTGGCCCGTCAAGGTCGATCTGGAACCTATAGAGTGTCTACCTGAGGTCAAGGTTCACTCAATTGTCACTGTAGTACAGTCGGAAAATTCATCTATTAATTCGATTCATCTTTTAATTGCTCGTTGTTCCAACTACCAACGTCTATTGCGTATCATGGTGTTAATATTGAAAGTACTTCGTCTATTGCCTAAACCTCATGAATTAGATTTCGATTTGGCGGAAAAACATTTGTGTAAAGTCGTACAAAAAATTCATTTTTCGAAAGAATTACTGGAATTGAAAGCTGGGAAAGAATGTACTTCTCATCTTCAACAACTGTCACCCTTTCTTGATCATGATATTATTCGTGTGGGTGGACGTTTACAAAATTCTGAGTTGAATTATGACAGCTGTCATCCGATTATATTACCGAAAAATGATCCATTGGTCACGCTTTTGATTGATTATTTTCATGAAAAGCACTGTCACGCTGGACCTCATTTATTGGCGTCTATTTTGAGACAAAAATATTGGATTTTATCAGCCCGTGTCCTTATAAGGAGTCATGTACGAAAATGTAACAAGTGTTTTCACTATCGTCCCACTCTTACACCGCCGAAAATGGGCAATCTGCCAGCCTGTAGAACTCTGTCGTCTAAACCATTCGTCCAATGTGGAGTTGATTATGGTGGACCCATTCGAATCACCATGGCCAGGCGTCGGAATCCTTTCATATTTAAATCGTACATTTGTCTTTTTGTCTGTATGGCAACTAAAGCCGTTCACATTGAATTAGTTTCGGACTTATCGACCCAAATGTTCTTATCAGCTTTTCGCCGTTTCCTTGCTCGACGAGGTCCTTGTAAGGTCATGTATTCCGATAATGGTACCAACTTCGTCGGCGCCTATGATGAGCTAATAAAATTGTCACGGATGCTGAACTCCAAGGAATATCAAAACCTGCTCCAGAATGAACTTGCTGATCATAGCATTGAGTGGAATTTCATCCCGCCAGGTTCACCTCACTTCGGCGGTCTTTGGGAGGCGAATATAAAATCAGTAAAGTCACACCTGTTTCGAGTTATTGGTAACCAGTTGTTGACTTACGAAGAATTGAACACTGTCTTAGTTCAAATTGAGGCTGTACTTAACTCACGCCCGTTATGTCAAATGAGCGCGGATCCGAGTGAACCCCTCGCCCTCACACCGGCTCATTTTCTCACTTTGACACCTCTTAAGTACCTTCCTATGTTAAATGTGGAAGATCGTCCAATTAAACAATTATGGAATGCTGGTCTTGATTGGGACGATTCAGTACCTCCCTCTATTGCGCTTCAATGGGAGACATGTCAGAAGGAGTTCCCTTTATTGTCCAATCTCTTCATACCACGTCATTTAGGAGTGATGAATGATTCGAAAATTACTGTCATTGGTTTCTGTGATGCATCGACTTTAGGTTATGGTGGTGTGATCTACATAAAATCTCAAATGGATATGCAACCTGCAACTATCACATTGTTGTGCGCTAAATCAAAAGTCGCGCCATCTAAGACTTTATCCATACCTAGGCTTGAATTATGCGCGGCGCTCTTGCTCGCTGAATTAATACAGGTTGTTGTCTCTGTTTTGAGCCTTCGTTGTCACGTGACTCGCGTTGTTGCATTATCGGATTCAACTGTTGTCTTACATTGGATCAGGGGCTGTCCATCTAGATGGCAATCTTTCGTCGCTAATCGAGTTACGAAAATTCAAGACTGTCCTATCAACGACTGGTTACACGTGGCAGGAAATTCAAACCCAGCTGATCCCATTTCGAGAGGTTTATCCCCTTCTGAAATAATTAATCATGATTTGTGGTGGTCTGGCCCCTCTTGGCTAATGTTAGAAGAGAGTGATTGGCCCGTCAAGGTCGATCTGGAACCTATAGAGTGTCTACCTGAGGTCAAGGTTCACTCAATTGTCACTGTAGTACAGTCGGAAAATTCATCTATTAATTCGATTCATCTTTTAATTGCTCGTTGTTCCAACTACCAACGTCTATTGCGTATCATGGTGTTAATATTGAAAGTACTTCGTCTATTGCCTAAACCTCATGAATTAGATTTCGATTTGGCGGAAAAACATTTGTGTAAAGTCGTACAAAAAATTCATTTTTCGAAAGAATTACTGGAATTGAAAGCTGGGAAAGAATGTACTTCTCATCTTCAACAACTGTCACCCTTTCTTGATCATGATATTATTCGTGTGGGTGGACGTTTACAAAATTCTGAGTTGAATTATGACAGCTGTCATCCGATTATATTACCGAAAAATGATCCATTGGTCACGCTTTTGATTGATTATTTTCATGAAAAGCACTGTCACGCTGGACCTCATTTATTGGCGTCTATTTTGAGACAAAAATATTGGATTTTATCAGCCCGTGTCCTTATAAGGAGTCATGTACGAAAATGTAACAAGTGTTTTCACTATCGTCCCACTCTTACACCGCCGAAAATGGGCAATCTGCCAGCCTGTAGAACTCTGTCGTCTAAACCATTCGTCCAATGTGGAGTTGATTATGGTGGACCCATTCGAATCACCATGGCCAGGCGTCGGAATCCTTTCATATTTAAATCGTACATTTGTCTTTTTGTCTGTATGGCAACTAAAGCCGTTCACATTGAATTAGTTTCGGACTTATCGACCCAAATGTTCTTATCAGCTTTTCGCCGTTTCCTTGCTCGACGAGGTCCTTGTAAGGTCATGTATTCCGATAATGGTACCAACTTCGTCGGCGCCTATGATGAGCTAATAAAATTGTCACGGATGCTGAACTCCAAGGAATATCAAAACCTGCTCCAGAATGAACTTGCTGATCATAGCATTGAGTGGAATTTCATCCCGCCAGGTTCACCTCACTTCGGCGGTCTTTGGGAGGCGAATATAAAATCAGTAAAGTCACACCTGTTTCGAGTTATTGGTAACCAGTTGTTGACTTACGAAGAATTGAACACTGTCTTAGTTCAAATTGAGGCTGTACTTAACTCACGCCCGTTATGTCAAATGAGCGCGGATCCGAGTGAACCCCTCGCCCTCACACCGGCTCATTTTCTCACTTTGACACCTCTTAAGTACCTTCCTATGTTAAATGTGGAAGATCGTCCAATGAATCGATTGGATCGGTTTGAATTAGTCAATCAAATGGTTCAGTCTTTCTGGAGTCGTTGGCGCAAAGAATACTTACATGAATTACAAACCCGTGTGAAATGGTGTAAGGATTCCACCCCTCTCACGGTTGGTACAATCGTCCTAGTGGATCAACCAAATGTCGCACCGTTGAAATGGCCTCTGGGGGTGATTGAGGAAGTATTTCCCGGTGCTGACGGTGTCGTTCGAGTGGCTATGGTGCGGTGCGCCAATGGTCGCTTCAAAAGGCCGGCTACAAAGTTGTATCCGTTGCCTACTCAATAATTTTCCTTTTGCATTTTTTGTTTTATTCTCGTTTTGTTTTATTTTTATTTCTTTCGTCGTTTATTCATTGTTTTTTCGTTTCTTTGTTCTCTAGCCTTGTCTGAAAATAGCTTTTCAGCCGGGGGGGGATGTTGGAGCCAGCTCTAGTTTTCATTTTTCGTTTTTGAATTGGACGCGCGCTCCTCGTTCAGTTCGTATTTCTTTCACTTGAGTGCGTCGCGCTCACTAGCCGGTAGGTTTTTTCTTTCAGTTCAGTCTCGCTTTGTAATAGCTTGCCTCGAGTCGGGAATTGATAATTATTATTCGTCGATCATTCCCAGAAGAAAATCGTTCTTCAAATTATTATTTTTTCGTTAATGTTAAATCGTACACCATAAACCTACGTTTGGAAGAGTGTTTGCCAAACTCCCTTTAGTTGAAAGTTTTAAACTATTATTTTTCGATTGGAAAGTTCACCGATCTATAGTCTTTAAAGACATTGTAAATATCTCGTCAGAAATATATGTGCAACGTTATATGATGGAAGCCGAATTTACCAACAGTAGATGACAATTAAGCTTGCCTTTTCACCATCCTTGATTCATCTCCTACCTCGGGGACACCTGAATACCTTACCTGGGAGTTGTAAGCTCAATAATATAAATATTACATTAGGTACTCTGCAGATTTTCGGTGAGTTGTTCTTTTATATATTCATTGCATGTACTTGTTTCTGTAGAGATATCACTTGTTTCTTTTCTATTCAATACAGTCCACTTTACATCAAAATTATTGATTACCAATTTAAAATCAATATAAATTTCTTAAAGTTGAACCTTAGAGTTTACATTGGTCCTCCGGGCCGGATTTTATTGCTATTTTTTATTCAAATATTTGGCAAGCACTTATCCAATTTTATTGTAAATCGTTTGTGCATGCTAGGGTTCAAACCTGTTTGTACATTATGAATTGAGCCGATCAAGTTGGTTCACTCTTATCTCTATTGTCCGATCGGAACCGTTACTTTGCAATGCTGATAACGTTATCGCTTAGCTTGCTTCGTCTATTGAGCTTTCTCTGTTCAATTTGTACTAACATTATCATTTTGCTTGCTTGAATCATCAATGAAAATCGTTCATTGTTGCATTCGTAATTTTATTCGAAAATTAGTAAATGAAAATCATTAAGACCTTTCCAATATCCAATCATGAGTGAAAAGAAGTTAAAGCTCAAACGAGCTAAACTTGAGCAATATTTCTATCGTATTCAACGTACTTTCGAATTGTCGAAAAAGGCTTTAAAAGAAGAAGCTAGTGCTAAACAATTTCTAATTCTCTATAGTTCCACTCTTAAAACTGTTCAGGATTATGAAGCTGTTGAAATGGAAATACAGGAGCTTGAAATGGAAAAAGACCCGGAATTTGTACCCAAATTTAGTAGTTCACATATGGAAATGTTCGAACATATGGAAGCAATTGCTAGTGAATTGAAAAAACGCAGTCAGGTTGTACCTAGTGTTTCTACCCCGGCTCAACCTGTATCTTCCAATAAGGATTCGTCTAATATTTTACCGAAAATTGAAATTCCTGTGTTCGACGGAGATCAATCAAAATGGGCGGTATTCTACGAAATGTTTAAATGCATGATTCATGACAACAAATCGATTCCAAATCAACAAAAGGTCCAATATCTGGTTGTCCAAATAGAATAGAATAGAATAATAGAATAGAATAGAATAGAATAGAATAGATAGAATAGAATAGATAGAATAGAATAGAATAAATAGAATAGAATAGAATAGAATAGAAGAATAGAATAGAATAGATAGAATAGAATAGAATAGAATAGAATAGAATAGAATAGAATAGAATAGAATAGAATAGAATAGAATAGAATAGAATAGAATAGAATAGAATAGAATAGAATAGAATAGAAATAGAATAGAATAGAATAGAATAGAATAGAATAGAATAGATAGATAGAATAGAATAGAATAGAATAGAATAGAAGAATAGAATAGAATAGAATAGAATAGAATAGAATAGAATAGAATAGAATAGAATAGAATAGAATAGAATAGAATAAATAGATAGAATAGAATAGAATAGAAGAATAGAATAGAATAGAATAGAAGAGAATAGAATAGAATAGAATAAATAGAATAGATAGAATAGAATAGAATAGAATAGAATAGAATAGAATAGATAGAATAGAATAGAATAGAATAGAATAGAATAGAATAGAATAGAATAGAATAGAATGACTGCCTTTATTTTATACCTGGGAGGGCGAAGTTAGGGCGCAGTCGGCCCTCTCTTACACTTAACCTCAAAACAGGGTAAGCATAGCTAATAGTAGAGTATTAGCTATACTGTAATTTATTGTAAATTAGTGTATGAGCCAGTCTATATATATATATATATAAAAGCGAAATGGCACTCACTCACTGACTGACTGACTCACTCACTCGCAGAACTAAAAATCTACCGGACCAAAACGTTCAAATTTGGTAGGTATGTTCAGTGGCCCTTTAGAGGCGCATTAAGAAATCTTTTGGCAATATTTCAACTCTAAGGGTTGTTTTTAAGGGTTTAAAGTTCGTCTTTTAGCATGTATATTCTTCTTATTCCAATATCTTGAGATATTATTATAATTGAAATGTCTATACCATTTATGTTAATATAGAACTATAATCTAGAGAGAGTACCTCTTCGAAACAGTTGTTAACTGGTAACTAATAAATAATTTGACAGGTTGGCATTAAGTTGAGTTGACTTTGTTAGGTTGGCACCAAGTTGAAGATTGAAATTCATTTATTGCGGAAAAATTGATTGGGCACTGCTACTTCAATCAGAGCTATCCCTGGGAATATTATATTACTAGCCGTCCGGCTCGCTTTGCTCGCCATATCCGTTTAGCCAGACGTTTAGTCTGGATCCCCGACTGGATCGTCCTAACATATGATAAAAATGCTGAAATGAAAATGCAGCTTGCTGATCTCATTTCTGGACGATCCAGTCGGGGTACAGGGGGCGGAGCCCCTGGCTAGACGGATATGGCGAGCGAAGCGAGCCTGACGGCTAGTACAATATAAAGTAGTTAAATTAATGAATCATTGATGACCAATCATGTAGACTTGATGTGAAACTGATGAGTTAACTTCATAAGAAACATTGAACTCTCTGCTTAGGTCAAAGGGAAATGATTCTATAGTGAAGTCCACGTTATAAAGCCAGTGGAGAAAGATAGGAGAACAGCGTTGCAGATTCTCTGCCTTGTCACTGCCTTCTATAGAGGATAGCTGATGTGATATTGAATACTCATTGTTGTTGAAAATAATCAATATATTTTATCCGTCAAGAAATTATATTCTCCCTGGCTAGACGGATATGACGAGCGAAGCGAGCCTGTCGGCTAGTATGTATATATATATATATATATATATATATATATATATATATATATATATATATATATAATATATTGTAACATACATGAATAAAGGACTCCAATCCAATCTAATCTCCAAGTTTAGATTTATTTTTCAATTTTTAATTGTTATTATAAACTCGATTTTGTTATTCATAGTATTTACTTATGGTTATTTATATGAAGAGTTGTGTGACAAAATCGTCCTTGCTGTATACAGTAGTTGTTAACCTGTTTAACTGATGGCCTGTTTAACCTGTTTAGTTGTTAACCTGTTTAACTGTTAACCTGTTGTTAACTGATGGCTGTAGTGTGAAAGCTCCGCCAACTGTGGGCGTGTCTTGTCTCGGCCAATGACAGCCAGCTTTCACCTTCCAGTCAACTACCAATCGTAGAGCTCCATCTACACTAGATATTCTGCCGCTGGATTTCAAAGCTTTCAGTTCACTGTACAGTTAGATCCACGTTATAAAATCAGCACCTGACTCAAATCAAAACAATGTTTATCCTTCAAATATGAGTGGTTAAGACAGTTTGGAGTAGTTCGACTGAATATTGGACTTTGAAATGGCGAGGAAAGAAAAAAAGTAGGAAATTAAATTTCTCTAATTATACAGATTAAATTAAATTATACTTAAAGATGCGTACAGATATACGCGCCGCGAACATGAGCAATTCATGTTTAATCAGCTGATTATATCTGTGTTTTTACAGAAACGGTAAGATACAGTTATAAAAAGCTTGGCATCAGCTGATTAAAAGTGAATTGCTCATGTTCGCGGCGCGTAAATCTGTATGCATCTTAACATATTATAGGAGAAATAGCAGATAGGAAGGGGAAATAATGGGAAAAATTCAAAAAGAAGAAGAAACAAAATGAAAAAGAAGAAAATGATGGGAAGAATTCAAAAAGAGGGAGAAGAAAAAAAGAAGAATTATTAGGTAGAGAAGACAGGAAGAAGAGAAAATAGACAATTAACCAAAACGATAAATCGTCGTTTTTAACTGGTGTCCCTTTCTTTTCTAAGTTCCGAGAAAAAGTAATTATTCATTCAGGTTTTCTGAGAAATGTCAACTACCAAAAACATTGAATTGGAATAAGTTATGTAACATTCACAGCTTGAAAACTATGAAAAGGTATTATAGTAATTAAATTATGGTAATTAAGAGATTTGGCAGGACACAAGATGTCGTTATTCGAGCTTTCTGAGAACCAAAATCGACTAAAACAAACTCAGAATCGACTAAAACAATTCTTTCTCAGACTCGATTTCTTGGAATATAAATCCAATTTAGATGTACTGCAACATGCATATTCATTGGAATATCAACTGAGAAATTGAATTAGGAATTAATCCAAGTTCTTTTGACAAGCTAAGAGCCGGTTGCACAACCGCCGATTAAATTTTAATCGTGATTACATTCCATGAGAACCAATCGAGGAAGGCTTTTTGAAGTGACGGTTGCACAACGGCCGGTTAAATTTTAATCGTGATTACATTCCACGAGAACCAATCGAGGAAGGTTTTTTGAAAAACGGCTTCTCTGATTGGTTCTCGTGGAATTGATCACGGTTAAAACTTAATCGGCGGTTGTGCAACCGGGGCTATCAGATAGAAGAGAAGGATTTAAATCCTTTGAAAATTTTGGATAGACATAAATGAATTGGATAAATGAAAGGTAGAGGAGTAAAATGAAGGTAAGTATGTGAAGGAAGAGGAGGAGGAGGAGGAGGAGGAGGAGGAGGAGGAGGAGGATGAGAAGGAGGAGGAAGAGGAGAAGCAGGAGAATGAGAAGTGAGGAGAAGAGTAACAAAAAGAAAGTATAGGAAGATTGATTGATTGATTGAGTACTTTATTTATGTAGATTACAATATATACTGGCTTATACACTTATATACAATAGCTTACAATACAGCAAAATTATAGATGAATTTACATAATATAGACTAAGAAAATAATTATTGAACTGTATATGATATGAAAAAGCAATTTGTAACGTAATAACTATAGATCATTATATTGTTATGCATCTACATAAATTGGCGGAGCTTTGGACATATCAATGTCCATTCTTCGGAAAGAATATTCAAAATATCCTCCCCACTAACTCTCTACCAAAACGTTAATTTAATACATTAAACTAAGGATTTATTTATTAATGGAAATATTGTAAAAGTTTTAATTAATATAAATATTTAAGAGAAAAAAAACTGAAAATTGATAGAGTAAAATAATTATATAGGTAGATAAGATCAAATTATTGATTAATAAAATGAAGTAGGCTGAAAGTAGATCTTTCACAAAATCCAGAAGAGAGAGAGAGAGGAGTATTTAGATTGAAAGATCAAGAGAAAGAAACGATTCAAAAGTTCTATATTTGAATATAATAGTTTATTGACGTACAAATTTTGATTCACGTCATTCTATATTTTTGTTAAGTCAATAGTTTCTGTTTTTTTTTATTCCAAAAGTAACTATTATTATTTGTTAATATGATAGTCACACTATTGATGATAAAAGTGTTATTCACTTGAATTATTTCCCAAGTTATGTAATCATATTTATTGAATTTTTACAAAGGAAAGTAATATTTAGAGACATGAAAATCATAATTTGAATAGTGATAGATAAGGGGTAATTTAATTAAAAAACAGATAGATATGAAGAAAAATTTGTAAGGAGACTGAGAAACTGTGGAAAGGAAAAGGAAGACTTTGAGAAGGAGGAGAAGAAGAAGAAGAAGAAGAAGAAGAAGAAGAAGAAGAAGAAGAAGAAAAAAAAACACTCTCAAAAGTGCATTCCAGCATTGTTGTAAAGCAGATTAGATATGCCAATGAGGAAAAACCTATTCAAGAAATTAAGCTAGATGTTATTTTTTCTTTTTCACTTTAGTGATCCAAAACTGTTCACCAAGCAATGAAGAAGAAGGAGAAGAAGATAATGAAGAAGAAGAAGAAGAAGAAGAAGAAGAAGAAGAAGAAGAAGAAGAAGAAGAAGAAGAAGAAGAAGAACCAGCAGAAGAAGATGATAATGAGGAAGAGCAAGATGAAGAAGAAGAAGGAGAAGAAACAGCAGATCTCCTTCTTCTGCTAACGAAGGAAGAAGATGAAGGCTAGAAAAGTAGTGAGAGAAAGAAATAGGAGAAGGAGAAGAAGATGACGATGAAGAAGAAGAAGAAGAAGAAAAAAAAGAAGAACAAGAAGAAAATAGAAAGACAGTCAAGTTCAAGGTGAAGAGGGACATGGTAGCAGAGGAAAAAGAAAGGTAAATAGAAGAAAAATTGAAGAAGGAAGTGCGTGAGGAATTCCTGTTGTGGACTACTGAGAACTGGAAGAAGAAGAAGAGGATGAAGAAGAAGAAGGAGAAGAAGAAGAAGAAGAACGAGAAGGAGAAGAAGAATGGAAAGGAAGGATGACGGTCTCATCCACAGAAGAGGTTAGGTCAAGGGCAAAATTATTATGACGCAATTTCCTTTTCTTCTTCTACTTCTTACAACTTTCCTTATTCTCCTTTTCTCCGATAGGAGCACAGCGTTGCCGATTCTCTGCCTTGCCACTACCGACCACAGCGGATACCTAATCTTATTTAATATTAACTGTTGATTCTTGTTTAACCCTAAAGAGACACAGGGATGTTTTACACCCCAGGGATTTTTTTCTGTTCTGCAGTTGACAATATCAAACAGATGGGAATTTATGCCCAGTCTAAATTAGGTTTGTAGTATTGTCAACTGCTCTCCACCACTTCCAGTCAGTAATAGCATTCTACAAGGTTGAAAAATGATCTGGCAACAGTGTGGAACTGGAAAAGGGTGGAGCTATCTGCCTTGTGGAATGATAGACAAGGATAGCAACACCAATGTTAATCAAATACTGCCATTATAACGTGGACCTCACTATTAAATAGCAATTAGTGTTCGACAATATGATACAGTATCATCTCAACTTGATACACAACACCATAATTTGATACAAAACAGGATAGAGCTATCTGCTTTGTGAAATGATAGACAAGGATAGCAACACCAATGTTAATCAAATACTGCCATTATAACGTGGACCTCACTATAGCAATAATTAGTGTTCGACAGTATGATACAGTATCATCTCAACTTGATACACAACACCATAATTTGATACAAAACAGGATAGAGCTATCTGATTTGTGGAATGATAGACAAGGATATGTGGCGAATCATATGATTGCAAATTTCTATAGATAGCAACACCAATGTTAAGCCGCGTTTACACCGAAGTTTCAAACAAAAAGTTGCAAACTTTTATTGCAAACAGCAGTTGCAAACAGTAGTTTCAAATAAAAGTTTGCAACTTTTATTTCATGGTTTTATTTCCATGTTTCATGAAAATGTTTTCAACCTTGATTATGACTCGCCTATGTTCTGGTTCCTGGGATCAGTCCTTCCGAGGATGTCAAGTGTCGAGGATGTCATTTTAGCCGCGGCGGCGTGTGTCGTGTTGTCAAAGCAACGTAGGCCGAGACGATACTGGGTGAGGCCGTCTCTGAATTCCAGAGCTACGTACAGTGGAAACGACCTGTTGGACGATTTAAATAGAGATGATGTCGACCCTCTATCAGGTGAACTGAGAACGGACGGAAGTTTTAAAAACTTTGTAAGAATGACCAGAGAGGATTTTGAATATATAACTTTAATGATTGGTCACAAAATTTCGAAAATGGATACGAATTACCGAAAGGCTATTTCTGTAACGGAAAAACTAGCCGTAACCTTGCGTTTTTTAGCTACCGGAGATTCATACACAAGCTTGAGTTACCTGTTCAAGATATCAAAATCAACCATATCTTTGTTTGTACCTGAGGTGTGCGAGGCTTTAATAGATCTTCTGAAGGATAACATAAAGGTAATACGTTATAAGTAGACTATACATAGCCTATATTTGTTATTTTGACAGCCATTTTCAAATAATATAATATAAAATATTGTTGTTAACACTCGGAACCTGTTTAAGAACCCCCCGCTCTCGCCCCTAAAAGGTCCTAGGGTATTTTATGGCAAATATATTTTTATAATTTTAAGCAATAAATCTACTACTGGTATTTCGCTTTATTTGTACCAGAAGTGTGTGCTGCTCTGATACTAGACGCTAATGCTTGTATTATAAAGTATTATAACCCTGTCCAGACAGGGTTACTGACACTTGAGTCGAGACAGGGTGGTTCGAGTGATCACGTGAGTGAGAGTGGAGGTGGCAGCGTAGGGGATGGCGGGGAAATGTTTCTGTTTCGTGTTTCAACGGCACATAGTGACCGAAACTAGTGTTGCAAACAAAAGTTTGCAACTCCCTTTGATCTTTACCGACTTCAGGTGGAAACAAAAATTTATGTTGCAAACACTGAAAAACTGTTTGCAACAGCGAAATGTTTCGTCTAAAAATGCGCGTTTTTAGAGATGTTTGCAACTTCTGTTAGCAACACCTATGTTAATCAAATACTGCCATTGTAACGTGGACCTCACTATAATCTATGAAATTGAATGGAAAAATATATAATTTGTGTATTTTATTGTAAGTTAATTTTGAATCATACTGCCGAACTGAAAGGAAATGTTCAGAAGTTTTCATGAATTGATTGATTTAATCTTATCTGCTTTGAAATTTCTATTCCTAACGGTACCAACCACGCTTATACCAAAAATATTTCAAAATCTACTCTCTTACTCTACCTTGCTTACTATTACGCTCTCTCTCTCTCTCTCTCTCTCTCACACACTCTCTCTCTTTCTCACTCTCTCTCTCTCTCTCTCACTCTCTCTCACTCTTTGGTAGAGAGTTAGTGGGGAGGATATATTGAATCTTCTTTCCGAAGAATGGACATTGATATGTCCAAAGCTTCGCCAATCTATGTAGATGCATTACAATATTATCTATAGTTATTAACAATTGTTTTTTTCATATCATATGCAGTTCAATAATTATTTTCTTAGTCTATATTATGTAAATCCATCTATAATTTTGCTGTATTGTAAGCTATTGTATATACGTGTATAAGCTTATACATTATTATTTTATTATATTATTATATTATATCTATACATTATAAGCTTAAAGCTTACAGTTTAATATTGTAATCTATATAAATTAAGTACTCAATCAATCAATCAATCTCTCTCTCTGTGTGGCAGAGAGCACCAGGAGTCCTAACTCTGCCCTAATAAAGGCATATAATCAATCTCTCTCTCTCTCTCTCTCTCTCTCTCTCTCTCTCTCTCTTTGGTAGAGAGTTAGTGGGGAGGATATTTTTAATATTCTTTCCGAAGAATGGACATTGATATGTCTAAAGCTCCGCCAATTTATGAACATGCATAACCATTTAATTATCTATAGTTTGTTATTATATTACAAATTACTTTTTCATATCATATACAGTTCAATAATTATTTTCTTAGTCTATATTATGTAAATTCATCTATAATTTTGCTGTATTGTAAGCTATGTATATAAGTGTATAAGCCAGTATTATTGTATCTACATAATAAAGTACTCAATCATCAATCAATCAATCACTCTCTCTCTCTCTCTCTCTCTCTCTCTCTCTCTCTCTCTCTCTCTCTCTCTCTAATCGTGTGTTGATGGGAAGGATATTATTTTATATCCTTCTCAGAGAGTCGACTATATATTTGTTGAAACACCGCCGATTTATGAAGTTAAATCACATTATTATACTATCGTTATTCTAATTGCATTCAATCTTTATTCTCATTGATTAATTTTCATACTTTTCAAAATTCGTTGAATAATTAGCAATACCGTCATTTAATGTAAATTAGTGTGTAAGCCAGTAAATATTGTAACATTTATAAATAATGAAATCCAATTTCATATAATTTCTCTTTCTCCTTCTCTCTCTGGAGCAGAGAAGACCTAGAGTCCTTACGTCTCCACAATATTCAGAAGAACAAGTACTCTGAATAGAAATTAACCCCTTGAAATGAATGGCCTATAAACAAAAGCTGAGCCCAAGCTTAACTTTGTAATTGTGGGTATAACATTGCATCAGCTTTTCAAAGCACACTACTTATAAACTTGTCTTTCTCACTCACTCCCTATTACTCTCTATCATTCCCTCTTACTTACTCACTCCCTCAATCCACTCTCTCTCTCTCACTCTCACTCTCTCTCTCTCTCTCTCTCACACACACACACACACATACACACACTCAAACATACTCCTTCCTCTCACATACTAGTTCCAACTCTCTCGCACTCACTCACTAACTCTATCTCTGTCTGAATTCCTTCTCTCCAAATTAGTTGAAAATCAATTCGGAGAAATCCAATTGCCTCGCTAGTAAAGCTTGAGTCATATCTTCCCGTCCCACATATGGTTGGTAAGAAGTGCTAGGTTAAAAACTATTAACATTACATTCACTAGCTTCTTCTTCTTCTTCTTCTTTTCTTCTTCTTCTTCTTCTTCTTCTTCTTCTCTTCTTCTTCTTCTTCTTCTTCTTCTTCTTCTTCTTCTCTTCTTCTTCTTCTTCTTCTTCTTCTTCTTCTTCTTCTTCTTCTTCTTCTTCTTTTTCTTCTTCATCATCTTCTTGTCCTCCTATTTCTTTCTCTCACTACTTTTCTAGCTTTTTTCTTCTTCTTCTTCTTCTTCTTCTTCTTCTTCTTCTTCTTCGTCATCTTCTTGTCCTTCTCCTATTTCTTTCTCTCACTACTTTTCTAGCATTCTTCTTCTTCTTCTTCTTCTTCTTCTTCTTCTTCTTCTTCTTCTTCTTCTTCTTCTTCTTCTTCTTCTTCTTCTTCTTCGTCTTTTCTTGTCCTCCTATTTCTTTCTCTCACTACTTTTCTAGCTTTCTTCTTCTTCTTCTTCTTCTTCTTCTTCTTCTTCTTCTTCTTCTTCTTCTTCTTCTTCTTCTTCTTCTTCTTCTTCTTCTTCGTCATCTTCTTGTCCTTCTCCTATTTCTTTCTCTCACTACTTTTCTAGCTTTCTTCTTCTTCTTCTTCTTCTATCTCTTCTTTTTCTTTTCTTCTTCTTCTTCTTCTTCTTCTTCTTCTTCTTCTTCTTCTTCTTCCTCCTCTCTTGTTTCTCTCTTCTTCCTTGTGAGGTGACTATAGACAATTTAACGTCTTACCCAGGACGATATACGACAAGAAGTTGAATCGATTAGAGTAATTCAATGGAAAATTTAATAATTGAGGTAAAATATCTTTGTCGTTGATTATGTTCTCTCAACGAACAATTTGGCAACATTGCGGTGGTAGAGAAGGATAGAGCTATCTGCTTTGTGGAATGATAGACAAGGATAGCAACACTAATGTTAATCAAATACTGCCATTATAACGTGAACCTCACTATGGCAATTAGTGTTCGACAATATGATACAGTACCAACCCAATATGATACACTATCATCTCAACTTGATACACAACCCCAAAATTTGATACAGAACAGGATTGAGCTATCTGCTTTGTGGATTGATAGACAAGGATAGCAACACCAATGTTAATCAAATACTGCCATAATAACGTGGACCTCACTATAGCAATTAGCGTTCGACAATATGATACAGCATGAAGACAATATGATACGGTATCATCTCAACTTGATACACAACACAATAATTTGATACAGAACAGGATAGAGCTATCTGCTTTGTGAAATGATAGACAAGGATAGCAACACCAATGTTGATCGAATACTGCCATTATAACGTGGACCTCACTATATCAATTAGCGTTCGACAATATGATACAGTACCAACCCAATATGATACACTATCATCTCAACTTGATACACAACACCATAATTTGATACAGAACATGATAGAGCTATCTGCTTTGTCGAATGATAGACAAGGATAGCAACACCATAATTGATCGAATACTGCCATTATAACGTGGACCTCACTATATCAATTAGCGTTCGACAATATGATACAGTACCAACCCAATATGATACACTATCATCTCAACTTGATACACAACACCATAATTTGATACAGAACATGATAGAGCTATCTGCTTTGTCGAATGATAGACAAGGATAGCAACACCATAATTAATCTAATACTGCCATTATAACGTGGACCTCACTATATCAATAAGTGTTCGACAATATGATACAGTATCAACACAATATGATACACTATCATCCCAACTTGATACACAACACCATAATTTGATACAGAACAGGATAGAGCTTTCTGCTTTGTGGGTTGATAGACAAGGATAGCAACACCAATGTTAATCAAATACTGCCATTATAACGTGGACCTCACTATAGCAATTAGTGTTCGACAATATGATACAGTATCATCTCAACTTGATACACAACACCATAATTTGATACAGAACAGGATAGAGCTATCTGCTTTGTGGGTTGATAGACAAGGATAGCAACACCAATGTTAATCAAATACTGCCATTATAACGTGGACCTCACTATAGCAATTAGTGTTCGACAATATGATACAGTATCATCTCAACTTGATACACAACACCATAATTTGATACAGAACAGGATAGAGCTATCTGCTTTGTGGGTTGATAGACAAGGATAGCAACACCAATGTTAATCAAATACTGCCATTATAACGTGGACCTCACTATAGCAATTAGTGTTCGACAATATGATACAGTATCATCTCAACTTGATACACAACACCATAATTTGATACAGAACAGGATAGAGCTATCTGCTTTGTGGGTTGATAGACAAGGATAGCAACACCAATGTTAATCAATACTGCCATTATAACGTGGACCTCACTATAGCAATTAGTGTTCGACAATATGATACAGTATCATCTCAACTTGATACACAACACCATAATTTGATACAGAACAGGATAGCGCTATCTGCTTTGTGGAATGATAGACAAGGATAGTAACAAGAATGTTAATCTAATACTACCATTATAACGTGGACCTTGCTATGGCAATTAGTGTTCGTCAATATGATACAGTATCATCTCAACTTGATACACAACTCCATAATTTGATTCAAAACAGGATAGAGCTATCTGCTTTGTCGAATGATAGACAAGGATAGCAACACCAATGTTAATCAAATACTGCCTTTATAACGTGGACCTCACTATAGCAATTAGTGTTCGACAATATGATACAGTATCATCTCAACTTGATACACAACACCATAATTTGATACAAAACAGGATATCGCTATCTGCTTTGTGGAATGATAGACAAGGATAGCAACACCAATGTTAATCAAATACTACCATTATAACGTGGACCTCACTATAGCAATTAGTGTTCGACAATATGATACAGTATCATCTCAACTTGATACACAACACCATAATTTGATACAGAACAGGATAGAGCTATCTGCTTTGTCGAATGATAGACAAGGATAGCAACAACAATGTTAATCAAATACTGCCATTATAACGTGGACCTCACATAGTTACCAGGCCCAATTATCTAGAAGCTAAATACTGACAAAAATTCCTCATAAATAACAATAATTCTCCACATTTAAACAATTCTGTCATTTAAAATTGAATCCTTTTTCAGTTGATTACTCGATAATGAGATAATTATTCAACCACGACAATTTCTGAGAAAATAATTACTGATTGATTACAATAATTTACAAAATTGTTGAGAAGTTGGAGAGAAATTTGTATCTTGAAAATTACATAATAATTTGATGTATGACACAATTATTTGAAACATCGTGAGTTTAAATTATTCAGTTGACAGGATTTTATGAATGGAAAGCAATGTTGTAACATATGAGGAATACTGACCATTTTAAGTGAATTTTGTCAGTCCATAGTTGAATGAATAATATTTTTGAGGAAAATTGTTGTTCTCAATTGAAGCGGTCATTGACGTATTACATGTTCAAACATGTTTAATTTTTTTCTAAATTATTTCTACAAGTTTTCCTCATTGTGGAATAAATTATTGTATTGCGTTCTAGCTTTAATTTACAGAGAGTAAAGTTCCAATAAATTTACTAGCTTCCAGATAATTATAAAAGTTTCGAATTTTTCTACTTTTCAGTATGAATGAAAATGACTCTATGGCCTTTAAGCCATACAGCATTTATTACTTTCCTTGTCCTATTACCAATAGGTAAGGAAAGTATTGCTTTCCGAAAAAAATTAAGGTACCCCAATTTCTAAATTTCTATACGTTTCAAGGTCCCCTGAATCCAAAAAACTGGTTTTTGCGTATTGGTCTGTATGTGTGTGTGTGTGTGTGTGTGTGTGTGTGTGTGTGTGTGTGGTGTGTGTGTGTGTGTGTGTGTGTGTGTGTGTGTGTGTGTATGTGTATGTGCGTCTGTGTACACGATATCTCATCTCCCAATTAACGGAATGACTTGAAATTTGGAACTTAAGGTCCTTACACTATAAGGATCCGACACGAACAATTTTGATCAAATGCAATTCAAGATGGCGGCTAAAATGGCGAAAATGTTGTCAAAAACAGGGTTTTTCGTGATTTTCTCGGAAACGACTCCAACGATTTTGATCAAATTCATACCTAAAATAGTCATCGCTAAGCTCTATCAACTGCCACAAGTCCCATATCTGTAAAAATTTCAGGAGCTCCGCCCCATCAATGCAGAAAGATTCCCAATTATCAGGCTTCAGATACAATTGAAACAAAGAAAATCAAAGAAGAAATTATAACAACATTCATACAGAAATGTTCTATCTAATCACAGTAAATTGAGATTAATTCCTATAGGAATGCAAAAATTTCCCTCACAAAGACCCAGTTGCATAAAAGCCGGTTAAATTGCAACCGGCACTAAGTACCTGATTGAATGATTACAAAAGTTCAACAGGTGAGTCATAATTTTGACACAGTCCCACACACATGAACTCGCCCACTCACTTCCATCACCAACGGACGACGAAATAATTATTATCAGCTGTTTTTCCAAGGATAAATAATAATTATCCTTCTAATGTTCTTCAGCGAGTTTTCCCAGGGGATGAGACCTAGTGCAATCGAATTTTTACATCATAAACCTACTATGTTCCAAATTTCGTGAAAATCGTTAGAGCCGTTTTCGAGATCCGTTGAGCATAAATAACCAGATATAAAAATATAAACAGATATACAGAATTGCTCGCTTAATATAATAGGATTAGAGAGAGTAAAGATCCAATACACTTATTAGAGTCAGGTCCACGTTATAATGGCAGTGTTTGATTAGCAATGATATTGCTATCCTTGTCTATCATTCAACAAAGCGGATAGCCCTATCTCTTTCTCGCTTTGCTCTGTTGCCTGATCGTCTTTCAACAATGTAGAATTAATAATTAATTAACAAAATATTCTATCTTAATTAGGAAAGTTCATTATGAAATTATTAAAGAATATAATTTCTTGCTTAATAAAATATAATTGACTATTTTAAACGAGAATCAACAGTTGATATCACATCAATAAACCTGTATCAGCTACTGTCTATAGAAGGCATTGACAAGACGGAGGATTGGCAACGCTGTTCTCCTATCTTTCTCCACTGCCATTATAACGTGGACCTCACTGAAGCTTTCAGATAATTAGAAAAATTTCATAAAATTTATCAACTTTTCAGTAAGATGTGACTGGAAATGTCCCACTACCTACCTCCGTAAACAAAGCCATAGTGTAACGTCAGCACAAGTAGGGCTTCCACACCAATAAAAACAATAGCTAATATAGATCAGAGAGATCAACATGTTTCTATTGGTGTAGAAGCCCTACCTGTGCTGACGTCACACGAATGCACTATGGCATGTTTACGGAGGTAGTGAATGACCTCACCCCTCAATCAAGTGAGATTCAAATTAACATTTCTACCCTATTGCTATCATTCTACAAAGCAGATAGTGCTGTCCATTTCCACTTCTGCAACATTGCCAGATCGTTTCCTAACAATTTCTAACAGACTACTGATTAGAAGAAAATTGTAGAATTACAATTTTTAGGGAGACATTTGTCCTTTTAAAGCACGGCATGGAAAATTACTTTCTCCAAGTATTTGTCAATTTGGTAGAGAGTTAGTGGGAGGATATTTTTAATATTCTTTCCGAAGAATGGACATTGATATGTCCAAAGCTCCGCCAATTTATGTAGATGCATAACAATTTAATTATTATCTATAGTTATTATATTACAAATTGCTTTTTCATATCATATACAGTTCAATAATAATTATTTTCTTAGTCTCTATTATGCAAATTTATCTATAATTTCGCTGTATTGTAAGCTATTGTATATAAGTGTATAAGCCAGTATATATTGTAATCTACATAAATAAAGTACTCAATCAATCAATCAATCAATCAATGGCGTCTTGAAAGAAAATCTTTTTAAAGCATCAATTATTCCTTCAAAAGCATCAATTATTCTTTCAAGTAGAGCACCAAGAAAATTAAATTTTCCAAGTTTTTGTCAATGAATGGCGTCTTGAAACTTTACAAATTTATCGAAGTTGAAGTTTTTTCAACTTCAAATGTCCATAAATGATAAAATTACGATAAATTACGTAAATAGCCGAAGTGTAATAACAGAATAAACAGAGCTTAGAAAAACAAAAGAAGCCATTGACGTTCATACTTAACAATATGTTTATATTTATTTAATAATTTACGTCTTTCACTGGTCTTCTTCTTCTTCTTCTTCTTCTTCTTCTTCTTCTCTCTTCTTCCTCTTCTTCTTCTTCTTCTTCATCATCTATTTCTTCTTCTCCACCTCCTCCCTCTTCTTTTCCTTCTACTCCTCTCTCTCGTTTTGGTAGAGAGTTAGTGGGGAGGATATTTTGAATATTCTTTCCGAAGAATGGACATTGATATGTCCAAAGCTCCGCCAATTTATGTACATGCATAACAATTTAATTATCTATAGTTATTATATTACAAATTGCTTTTTCATATCATATACAGTTCAATAATTATTTTCTTAGTCTATATCGTGTAAATTCATCTATAATTTTGCTGTATTGTAAGCTATTGTATATAAGTGTATAAGACAGTATATATTGTAATATACATAAATAAAGTACTCAATCAATCAATCTCCTCTCTCCTTCATCTCCTCCTTCCTCTTCCACTTCTTCTCCTCCAGCCCTCTTCCCATTCATTATCTCCTTCTCCTCCTCCTACTACACCTCATTTATTTATGTCTTTCACTGGTGTTCTTCTTCTTCGTCTTCTTCTTCCCCCTCTCTTCTTCTTTTTATTCTTCTTCTTCTTCCTCATCACCTCCTCTCTCTTCTCTCTTCTTCATCTCCTCCTTCCTCTTCTACTTCTTCTCCTCCTCCCTCTTCCTCATCATCTTCTCCATCACCAACTTCTTCTTCTTCTTCACCACCTCTTCCCTCCTCCTCTTCTTCTTCTTCTTCTTCTTCTTCTACTACTTCTTCTCCTCCTCCTCTTTCTTCTTCCCCTCTTTTCATCTTCACCTTCATCATTTTCATTGTCATCTTCCTCTTCTTCTTCTTGTTCTTCTTCTTCTTCTTCTACTCCTTCCTCTTCTACTCCTTCTCCTCCTCCCTCCACATCATCATCATCTCCACCATCCTCTTCTTCTTCTTCTCCTACTCCTTCTTCTTCTTCTCCATCTTCTCCTTCACCACCTCCTCCCTCTTCTTCAACACCTCCTTCTCTTTTCTCCACCACTCTTTTCTCTCTCCATCATCACCTCCTCCCTCTCCTCCTTCTCCTCCCTCTACTTCATCTATTTTTCCAAAATGGCGGACACAGTTACTACGTCAACAAATATTTTCACACCGTACTGAGATTTACTTCAAACCTTCACCATTTCTCATATACTAACATTAAATCCGACCATCCAAACAACGCTGACACATCTAATAGTGAACCCTCTGACGATAGTGGAAAACTAGAAACAAGATGGCCGCCAAGCTCTCCACCAATAGCAGGAGAGCTAATAAACTGGACATGAGCTGGTCACATGTTATAAGATGATAGCCGACTTCCTGTAGATTTTTAGATCTATTTTTTTTGGTTCAGATAACATTTTGTTCAAATTATTTTATTGATTACTCATATAATATCCGGTTGTACGATAGTGGAATTCTCTTTAATCTGTCAGTATCTCTGATAGAAAAACAATTATGATCCCATTTTAATTAATACTGACAATCAGTTCTTGCATTTCAAGTTGTCATCATTCCTTATAGAATATTATTGAAGTTTTACATTAAATTAATGCTGAAAAATTGTTGTGAATCTAAACATCTTACGATTGAGCCTAATAATATCAGCTGACAATGTATTCCTTATAGAATATTATCAAAACTTCACATTAAATTAATACTGAAAAATTGTTGTGAATCCAGATATCGTAAGATTGAGCCTAAATATCAGCTGACAATGTGTTTAAGTACAACGAACTTTTTTCAAATATTTCATTGGCCTAATCATTGTTCATAATCCAAACTTTGATTGATGACGCACTCGTGTGGACTTGTGACTTGTGCCCAATTGTTGAAATTATGTCAAATTGTTTTTTTTTTTTTTGTTTCCCTTTGATGACTAATGTCCTTGTTATATAATGTTAGAGTTTAATATAGAGTTATATAAGATGAGAGTTTGATGTACACATACCTAAAATTTTATATTATTTTTGAACACAATTTAAAAGTTTGGTATAGTGAGGTCCACGTTATAATGGCAGTGGAGAAAGATGGGAGAACAACGTTGCTGATCCTCTGTCTTGTCAATGCCTTGTATAGTTAATATAGAGTTATATAAGATGAGAGTTTGATGTACAAAGACCTAACATTTTATATTATTCTTGAACACAATTTAAAAGTTTGGTACAGTGAGGTCCACGTTATAATGGCAGTGGAGAAAGATAGGAGAACAACGTTGCTGATCCTCTGTCTTGTCAATGCCTTCTATAGACTGTAGCCATAGAGAAACAATAGCGTAAGTAGATATCCCATGGTATAGGGCGTTTATGTCGCAACTTTTACTGTTGTCTCAAGCCGATTACTGTTGATTATTGTCGATATTTACTGTTTTGACCGGGTAAGAGTGTATGAACGGCACAATATGAGAGACTACCAGCGTCATAAAGCTTCACGGGAAAGAACTACGTGAACTATCGGCTTGGGATAACAGTGAAAGTTGCGACATAAACGCCCTATACCATGGGATATCTATCTACTTATGCTATTGTTTCTCTATGCTGTAGCTGATACAGGTTTATTGATGTAAAATTAACTGTTCATTCTCGTTTGAAATAATCAATTATATTTTAACAAGCAATGAATTATATTTTCCAATAATTACATAATGAATTTTCATAATTAAGATAAACTATTTTGTTAATCACTTATTGGGCCATATGAATAGAGTTGAGCATTTGCTTATACTTCTAAAATATGGAGCATTTGCTTCATTTTCTATGAATAAACGTGAGCAAAACCTTTTGCTCATGCTCATCAAAAAATAGTTTGAGCATTTGCTCAAAAGTAGAAGCTTTTGCTCAAAATTGTATGAATAAACTAGAGCATTTGCTCAACTTTTGAAGCAAATGCTTCAAAGAAGGTGAGTCTAAGGCAGCTTATCACCTTTTGCTCATAGTAAAATGGCTCAACTAATTCGTATGAGGAAGAGGAAGCTATACCAGATACGATCACAACCAATAGTTGAGAACTATAAAACTCTTTTTAGATTCAACCATAATATATATCACCATTATCCCTACAAAAGATAGCTGTACCTGTTATAAAGATAGCCATCACAAAATAGGAAATGGGCATTTAAGAAGATGAGAGTGTAGACGATTATAAGAAGGCTATTGATATTATAGGAATATGCTAAAGATTATTATAGAGATGACATTTTTTCACGCTATTATTTCAAAATTCTAAACTCAACTAACCTAAAACTCTATTCATAAATAGAAAACAGAGCAGACGACGCAAACACAAGCGTTGCACCCTATTTGCATATTTAGCGCTTCCGTGAGCTATAAAAACAAACTAAGGTTACAAAAGCGAATCAGCTGATGAGAAATCTCTAAAATACGTGAGCATTTACTCCAGAGTTCAGGAGCATAAGGTAAGAGTAAAAGGTAAAGCTTATTCATATAAAAATGAGCAAATGCTTTTGCTTCTACCTTTTGCTCATGAGCAAAACCTTATGCTCCATGCTCTTGCTCATGAGCATTTGCTCTGGTTTTATTCATATGGGCCATTAATTCTACATTGTTATAAGACGATCTGGCAACAGAGCAAAGCTGGAAAGAGATAGCGCTATCCGCTTTGTTGAATGATAGACAAGGATAGCAATACCATTGCTAATCAAACACTGCCATTATAATGTGGACCTCACTATAGTCTGCTAACCATAAAATATCATTTTCTATTCTAGTCTTTCAATTCTCTAATTGTGAACAGTTTACGGCAGTTGAAAAAGTAAACAGTAAACAAATAAATGAAAAATAGACAAAGAATGGGATCAAAAATAAAATAAGAGAAGTGGATGGTAAACAAAAACAAATTCAGGGTACAGAAGAGAGACAGAGAGAGATTCAGAAGGAGAGAGAGTGAGAGAGAGATTGATTGATTAATTGCCTTTATTAGGGCGGAGTTAGGACTCCTGGTCCTCTCTGCCACACAATCCTAAAAGAGAGTGAGTGAGTGAGATAGAGAAAGATTGAGAATGAGAGAGTGTGTGAGAGAGATTGATTGATTGACTGAGTACTTTATTCATGTAGATTACATACTGGCTTATGCACTTATATAGGCTACAATAGCTTACAATACAGCAAAATTATAGATGAATTTACATAATATAGACTAAGAAAATAATTATTGAACTGTATATGATATGAAAAAGCAATTTGTAATATAATAACTATGGATAATTAGATTGTAATGCATCTACATAAATTGGCGGAGCTTTGGACATATCAATGTCCATTCTTCGGAAAGAACATTCAAAATATCCTTCCCACTAACTCTCTACCAAAGAGAGAGAGAAAGAGAGAGAGAGAGTGAGAGAGAGACAGAGAGAGAGAGTGAGAGAGAGACAGAGAGAGAGAGATTGATTGATTAATTGCCTTTATTAGGGCGGAGTTAGGACTCCTGGTCCTCTCTGCCAAACAATCCTAAAAGGGAGTGAGTGAGTGAGATAGAGAAAGATTGAGAATGAGTGAGTGTGTGAGAGAGAGAGAACGAGCGAGTGAGTGACTGAGGGAGAAGAAGAAGGGGCAGAAGAAGAAGAAGAAGAAGAAGAAGAAGAAGAAGAAGAAGAAGAAGAAGAAGAAGAAGAAGAAGAAGAAGAAGAAAAGAAGAAGAAGAAGAAGAGGAGGAAGAAGAAGAAGAAGCAGCTGCAGCAAGTGTTTTGAAAGACACTACTTATTTTGAGATAGGGCAGCCGAAGTTTAATGAACTTTCAAAGTCAAGTAGGTAGGCTATACTATTAAAAAGTGGTGTGATGCAATATAGAATAATATTATTATGAAGGTGACTTGCTGGCTAGACTCACTTGGCTAAGTTACAAGTTGGCTCTATCAACTTTACGAGAACAAGAAGAAGAAAAAGAAGAAGGATAAGAAAAAGAGAAGATATGGTGAAGAAGAAGAAGAAGATGAAGAAGAAACTTGATGGTTCAAAACAAAAGAGAGCCTTAAATTTTTTGATACAAATTTTAGTTGATATTTTATATTATAAAACTTTCCAAATCTAACGTTAATCATATTTGGGTTAAGGGATTTATCAATATTGAGTAAATTCAGCGTTAAAATAATAATAATTGACCGAGCGAAGTGAGGTCTAAGATTCAAGTCGACGGTTTGGCATTTCTCTTAATGTTTAAATGTTTAAATGTTTAAATGTTTATATGTTGCGCATTTACGGCGAAACGCGGTAATAGATTTTCATGAAATTTGACAGGTATGTTCCTTTTTTAATTGCGCGTCGACGTATATACAAGGTTTTTGGAAATTTTGCATTTCAAGGATAATATAAAAGGAAAAAGGAGCCTCCTTCATACGCCAATATTAGAGTAAAAATCAGACTATAGAATTATTCATCATAAATCAGTTGACAAGTGATTACACAGATGTGTGGAGAAGCCAGTCTATTGCTGTATTTCCATAAGGTCTATAGTTTCAATCAGGTACTTGTGGATGAGAATACTGCGTGAGGTCTACTGTTCACAGAACTACTAGTAATACTGATGGTGATGCCCACATAATCTCTTAGGCTTGTGCGTGGGTAATGAGTGAGAGGGATGATGATGATGAGAGATGACTACTTTTTAGTATGTGGGACCGACGGCTTATCGTCTCCTCCAAAAGACGGATAACAAACTTAAATTCAAGGAGACTTGAGTAATTAAAACCCAACTTTACATTACTAGTAGTTCTGTGAACAGTAGACCTCACGCAGTATTGTCATCCACAAGTACCTGATTGAAACTATAGACCTATATACAGCAATAGACTGGCTTCTCCACACATCTGTGTAATCACTTGTCAGCTGTTTTATGATGAATAATTCTATAGTTGGTTTTTAATCTCATATTGGCGTATGAAGGAGGCTCCTTTTTACTTTCCATGCCCTATTACCATCGGTAAGGAAAGTATTGCTTTCCGAAAAAAATTAAGGTACCCCAATTTCTATGTTTCTATACGTTTCAAGGTCCCCTGAGTCCAAAAAAACTGGTTTTTGGCTATTGGTCTGTATGTGTGTGTGTGTGTGTGTGTGTGTATGAGTGTATGTGCGTCTGTGTACACGATATCTCATCTCTCAATTAAAGGAATGACTTGAAATTTGGAACTTAAGGTCCTTTCACTATAAAGTTGCGTACACATATTCGTGCTTCCAACCCGCACCGAGCACGCTCCTTCACCTCCTCGTACCGCCCTCGTACCACCATCGAACCACAGTCGCACCGCCCACGCACCCATCATGAACGTTACGGAAGATGTTAGATCTTCTCGCGTTCCCCGGTCGAACCACTGTTGCTCGCCGGTCGATCATCAATCGCTCTGCTGGAGTGACGTTCGGTTGCGGAGCAGAGCGAAAGTCTGTACGCACCTTAAGGATCCGACACGGACAATTTCGATCAAAATGCAATTCAAGATGGCGGCTAAAATGGCGAAAATGTTGTCAAAAACAGGGTTTTTCGTGATTTTCTCGGAAACGGCTCCAACGATTTTGATCAAATTCATTCTTAAAATAGTCATCGATAAGCTCTATCAACTGCCACAAGTCCCATATCTGTAAAAATTTCAGGAGCTCCGCCCCATCAATGCAGATAGATTCCCAATTATCAGGCTTCAGATACAATTGAAACAAAAAAAATCAAGTGGAATAGATTGAGCATGAAAATCTCTACAATTAATGTTCAGTAACATTTTCACCTAAAGTTGAAAATAAGCTTTAAATTCGAGAAAATGTGATTATTCAATTGCAAATTATTGTTGATTCTATTAAATCATTCACTATGAAGAGATAGCAGACCTCATGTGTGTCTCCAGCGTTATTGCCCTGTTACCAGCTGGCTCAAATCTTTGAATAGTAGACTTGAGATGCGCGGGTACACTAGCGTCAGGTGATCAATTTTCATAACGGCAAGGAAAGTTGTGTGAGTGCGCCACACCAGATTTTTTCTTTTATATTATTCTTGAAATGCAAAATTTCCAAAAACCTTGTATATACGTCGACGCGCAATTAAAAAAGGAACATACCTGTCAAATTTCATGAAAATCTATCACCGCGTTTCGCCGTAAATGCGCAACATATGAACATTCAAACATTTAAACATTAAGAGAAATGCTAAACCGTCGACTTGAATCTTAGACCTCACTTCGCTCGGTCAATTAACTGTTCATTCTCGATTAAATAATCAATTTTATTTTATTAAGCAAGAAATTATATTCCTCAATCATTTCATTATGAATTTTCATGACTAAGATGAAATATTTTGTAACATAAAAACATATAAACATTTAAACATTAAGAGAAATGCCAAACCGTCGACTAGACTCGACCTCACTTCGCTCGGTCAATTATAGAATAATATTAATTTGTGCATTTACATGTTTATTTAACCGTAACTCTGTATTTGTATTCTTATTTGTAAAAACTGTTTTTTGTGTTATCTTATTATTTAATTTTGTATTTGCACAAATAAAATGATTATTTATTGATTAATTTTTTACTTAATTTGTCAGTATTATTTAAATGGGAAGTATGGCTGGTATTTATGATGATTGCTGACATAATAAGATGAACCAAGAGATGCATGACTTTTCTCACGTAGACACTTCAACAAAACCGGATGTTTTGAAAGTAATGTTCCAAGTATTCTCTCAATCTCACTCACTCACTCACTCCTCAGCTCTACAGGTCTTTGAAACCCTTGGCCTCCCTCACATAGCCTCTCCATCTGTCACGATCCTCGGCCTGCCCCCTCCAGTTACGAACTCCAAGCGTTCTCAGATCTCGTTCCACATCATCCGTCCATCTATTTCTCGGTCGACCTTTTCTTCTTCTGTTATATATCCTGTCCTTCCATATACATTTCACTACTCTTTCATCTCCCATTCTCACCATATGTCCCATCCATCTTATTCTGCCAGCTTTAATAAACCGCACAATGTCTTCATTGTTTAAGAACTGCTCAATTTCCAAATTTTTTCTTCCTCTCCAAAAACCATTCTCAAAAACAGGACCCATGATTCTTCTCACTACCTTCCTTTCGAAAACTCTCAATCTTTGCACATCTCCAGCTGTAAGCACCCATGTTTCCGATCCGTAACTCACCACAGGCCTCACCAATGCTTTGTTATTGTAATTTCGTAGCTCTAGATATCAATCGAGATTTGAACAACTTGATATTAGCATAGTATGCCCTGTTTCCCGCAAATTCTCTCAATCTATAATATAATAGAGGACAGGACTGGCTTATACACGTATGGGATAGGAAATTCACGAATGACGCATCATCACGTCTCAACTACTCAACTCATTAACTTCACATTTTGCATATACATTCTTAATTTACCGAGGATGGTTATAGGCCTATTTCCAATTTTTCAAGATTTCAATAGGTCAAGTTTTTAATGGAACCCTCGCGGAGCACGGGAGTTTTCAGTTTGTCAAGTTTTAAATTATACCCTTGCAAAGCACGGGTTTTATATACTAGTTCAATAATAAATTATCATACTAATTGTGATTAACTCCGGTTATTCGGAACCCACCTAAAACTGTAGGCCCATTCATCTGTCATTAGCCACGCACAAGCCTTGAGCTGATGTGGGCATCACCCCTCAGCAACAAAAAATATGCACTCGACTAGTTCATCAAACTTTAGCTATTCATATACTCGATAAAATGAGACTAGAGTGAGATTTACCTTATTAAGTTAGTGAATTTCCTAGGACATGATAGGACAACGGGGATGCCGATTCTCTGTTACCACCGCCTTCTATAGTGGATAGCTGTGATTCAAGTCATCCCCCTATATCTCATCTAATATTAAATATCGGGACACCGAGCTTTGCACGTTATTTTTATTTATTGATAAACAGAACACAATTCTCTAAAATGATCGTGTTTATATTTTACAGCTGGCTATATGTCATCTTATGAATTTCTCGCTCACTCACTTTTTCCTATCCACAGCTGTTTCAGCCAAGGATGAATTATCCCTTTTTCCAAGGATGAGATCTAGTGCAATCGAATCTTTATATCATAAACCTTCTATGTTCCAAATTTCGTGAAAATCGTTAGAGCCGTTTTCGAGATCCGTTAAACATAAATAACCAGATATAAAAATAACCAATAATACAGGGTGTATAATACAGAACTTGTAAATATATAAAAGTATATAAATAAAAATGTATTTGTATATTAAATATATAAATACAGAAATTGCTCGCTTAATATAATAGGATTTCTTCGATTATAGCCTACAGACAATTTATTTGACAACGATGCGGAGTTAGAGAAAGTATAACTTTATGTCATATTAACTGCTTATTCCTGTTTAAAATAATCAATGATGTTTTATCTGTCAAGCAAATATAGTTTTCAATGATTGAATAATAAATGTTCATAATTTAGATTGAATAATCTGTTAGTTTATTAGACTTCAACATAGTTTACAAACAGTTGAGCTACAGTAGTGTAGGAAATGCAAATGTACTATAGTTGGAAAGTGATAGAGCTATCTGCTTTGTGTAATGATAGACAAGGATACACTAATTTTAATCAAATACTGTCATTATAACGTGGACCTCACTATAGTAGTGTAGTTCATTATATTCCTATAAAGATCACAAACTGCATTTAAAGGTGTGGAGTTAGAAAAGGATGGATTCATCTGCTTTGTCTAATGACAGACAAGGATAGCAACACCAATGTCAATCAGGTTCTGACTTTATAACGTGGACCTCACTATAGCAATACTAGTGTTAGACATATAGACAATATGATACAGTATCAACACAATATGATACAGTATCATTTGAACTTGATACACAACACCATAATTTGATACAAGGCAGGATAGCGCTTCTGCTTTGTATAATGACAGACAAGGATAGTAGCATCACCAATGTTAATCAGGTGCTAACTTTATAACGTGGACCTCACTATGGTAAAAAAAGAGGAAATACAGTTTGAAATACCAGCATTCCTTATAAATTACATCAATACTTTCTTCCCAAATATGAAATTCTATCAAAGTTGTTTTTGTGGAAGAGTTTCATTTTATCATCTTATCTTATCTATACTGATAAAAATGAGGAATGGATTCTGTGAGATTTACTCTATAACTGACAGTATTTCTTATATGAATTACATGAATGCTTAACATTCAACCTGTACTGAAAGATTGAAAAGGATTCCAAGATTTTGAGAGGGTTTCAAAATAATAATTATTGACCTGTTCATTCCGATCTGGAAATGAACAGAAAAACAAGAAGCAGTTGAAGAAGAAGGAGGAGAATGGAAAAGGGAAGTAAATGAGAGAAAAAGATGGAAGAAAAGGGGAGAAGGAAAAGTATAGAAAGTGAAGGAGAGAAGGAGAAACAGTGATGGAGAAGGAGAAGGTGAGAAGGGGAAGGAGTGAAGGAGAAATGGTGGAGGAGAGAATAAGAAAGATAGAAGGAGAAGGATAGAAGGAGTGAAGGAGAAGGAGGGAAGGAGAGATGGAGAAGGAGAAGGAGTGAAGGAAAAAGAAAGAGAATGAGGAGGAGTGATGGTGAAGGAGGGAAGGAGAGATGGAGAAGGAGAAGGAGTGAAGGAAAAAGAGAGAATGAGGAGGAGTGATGGTGAAGGATAGAATGAGAATGAGAGAAAGAGGAGTGAAGGAGAAGGAGAGAAAGAAAAGGAGAGAAGCAGAAAAGGAGAAGGAGGTAATGAGAAGGGGAGAAGGGAAGGAGAGAATAAGAAGCAGAGAAGAAGAGAAGGAGAAGGAGTGAGGAGAAAGAGAAGGAGGAGAGAAGGAGAAGGAGTGAAGGAGAAGGTGAGAAGGAGAGAATAAGAAGCAGATAAGAAGAGAAGGAGAAGGAGTGAAGGAGAAAGAGAGAAGGAGAAAGAGAGAAAGAAAAGGTGAGAAGGAGGAGAGAAGGAGAAGGAGAGAAAGAAAAGGAGAGAAGAAGAAAGAGAGAAGCAGAAAAGGAGAAGGAGGTAATGAGAAGGGGAGAAGGGAAGGAGAGAATAAGAAGCAGAGAAGAGAAGGAGAAGGAGTGAGGAGAAAGAGAAGGAGGAGAGAAGGAGAAGGAGTGAAGGAGAAGGTGAGAAGGAGAAGGTGTGAAGGACAAGGTGAGAAGGAGAAGAAGAGTGGGAGAGAAGGAGAAGGTGAGAAGGACAAGTTGAGAAGGAGAAAAAGAGTGGGAGAGGAGAAGATGAGAAGGTGAGACGGGAAAAGAGAGAAGGAGAAGAATTAGTGAAGGAGAAAGAGAGAAAGAGAAGGAGGAGAGAAGGAGAAGGAGAAGGTGAGAAGGAGAAGGTGTGAAGGACAAGGTGAGAAGGAGAAGAAGAGTGGGAGTGAAGGAGAAGGAGTGAAGGAGAAGGAGAAGGTGAGAAGGACAAGTTGAGAAGGAGAAAAAGAGTGGGAGAGGAGAAGATGAGAAGGTGAGACGGGAAAAGAGAGAAAGAGAAGAATTAGTGAAGGAGAAAGAGCAAAGAAGAAGAAGGATCGAAGGAGAAGGAGATGAGAAGAATGAGTGAAGGATGATGAGAAGGAGTGAAGAAAAAGAAATAAGCAGATTTGTAAAAGAGAAGAATAAGAATAAACAAAAGTATCAGGAGGAGAATGAGAATAAAAAGCATGACAAGGAAATGGAAAATAAGGAGTGGAAAGGTTATCTATGACTTAGAATGTACTTCTACACTTCAAAGTTCATATAAGAAAATCCAAAAATGAAATTCAAATCTACCGCGCAGTGTAATGAAGATCTCGAATAGTTCACAGTTTTGACTCTAGGTGGCAGGAGCTTACAGTATCACTATTTTCAAATTCAATGGCAGACCGCCTATAAATTCCTTTGTCCTTGTCAAAATTGTCTTCTTCAAGAGGTCAAAATCACCTCTAAACATTCTCATCGTTCACCGGCCAGTGTTTCTGTAAGTTTTACTAGAATTTATGTTCAAATTTACTTAAAACTTGTAATTTTTTTACTTCAAATACAACAACAAAGGTGGCTTGTTAATAGTTTTCAACAGTTTACTAGTGTTTAAAAATATCTGTGTTAATGAACTTGTTCACTAAACTTTCAACCAAGGTCAAATGCGTTAGAAACTTTTAAAAACTGTCAAAAACTTCCAAATGTTCTCTAATTCTTTATAACTTAAATTGTACACATGCCTTTGAAGATTAATTGTAATATTTTATTAGTTTGAATGACAATTTATTCTTGTCAAAACAGTCTACAATCTCCTAAGTAACTTTGAAGAAAGCCGGTTTTCTTATTGGTTTGGTTTTACTTAAGGTTTTGTTTTCATACTTTTTGATTTGGAAGTGAATTTGCCATACATTTTCATATTTTTAATCAACAATTCAATAAACTATTTTATAACTAAACTTGTAATCTTTGAATAACATCTGTGCATGAAAAAGTTTTAGAGAATGAGGTTAATCTTGTAAGTATGAAAATTATCATTTATAACTTAGTTTAATGTTCATCATTGTGTTTTATATTAACTTCAAAGTTTATATATTAATTTCAAAATCATTTATTCGTCAGTTTAAAATTTTAAGCTTTAAAAATTATCTGAGAACTTGAAAACGGTAACATAACCTTAAAATTTATCAATTCAGTTTCCTAAGCAAATTGATTTCTTCAAGTTAATTTTAAAATTTCCAGTTTTTAATGTTGGGTTATTTATTTCAAATTGGGTTTTCTATATTGTGTGAATTATTTGCTTTATTTTTTGAAATCTCTTTGAAAACAAAAGTTGATGGCATTTGAAGACCGATCTGTCATTCATTGAATGTTTTGAGTGTCAAATGATTTGAAAGGTCAAATTAAGGTTGAAGTCTGTGTACGTTACTACTTGTGAAACGTCACGTCTTACTATTTGTTGTTTTTACTGAAATTTATTCAAATATTTCTACTCTGATACCGGTAAATATGCCAAGTTAACTGAATTTAGAAACTTTACTAATTTCTGTTGTTTCAAACTACAGTCTGCCTTGATCAAAGAGACTTGGTCCCAATAAACAGAGAATTTTATAATATATTTTTGGGGTTAGGTAGAATAATTTTAATTATATTAAAAAATAGAAAACTAAAAATCATTCTCATCTTTTGTTTTTATTGGGCATAATCTTACTATAAATTTTTCAAAGATAGTTCATATTCAACAAAGTTTGTATCTAATTTGAAGCATGGACAAAAGTCTCAGGTTCATTTAAGTCTTAAGTTAGTTAACAAATATAAAATAAATTTTGAAACTCATTTATTTATTCGTGGACAGAATCACAAATCATATAAATATAATTTTGGAAGGAACAACCGGCTTGGCCCAAATCTATTCCATTCCCAAATTTTGATAAATTAATAAATGTCCAAAAAATAGGTTATGTTTCAACTGTAAACCGTTCAAGTTCAATTTTCGTCCAAAAATATATATAAGCTAAAAATTTTGAATTTAGAGAAATTAAAACACCAAACTATATTAAAATATAACACTTATTTAGGTTAATTGTAACTTTAATTTTAATTCAATTCATGTAAAATTATCATTTTACATCTTGCTATAGTAGAAAAAAATTGTTCTCTACTATAATCAGTTTATCACAAGTCCTACAGTCAAAATTGACTTCTCTCTGTCAGCATTCCTTATGAATAAGATCAATGCTTCCCGTTTAAACAATACTGACAGTTCACAGTAAATTATCATTTATACAAAAAGATGATGCATAATAAATCACTGACGTCATAAATGCTAACAATATTACAAGATAAGATATGGTTAATTTTTCCCCACAATAATTTTCATCTAATTAATTGAATCATTGCAATAACCTTGTCTCTTTGACCTGGTATAACTTACTCAAGTCAAGGTTAGTTTCAGATTAGCTGCGCTGTAGTGAAATTCACTCGAAGCTGTCAGCATGACATATATAGATAACACAGTCTATGTTTGCCATTTAACCAATGTTGACTGAACGTTATCCCACTATAGAAACATAATTAATAAGTAGGTTTCGTAGTAAAAATGCATCAAATCCAATTTTAATTGAAAAATAATTTCAGATTTTCCCTCTCCATAAAGAGTTTATAAGTTACACGATACAGTATACTGTGATACAGTATCATCTCAACTTGATACACAACTCCTAAATTTGATACAAAACTTCTAAACTTACTATGAATTCTACAAGCCACAGAATATCATCTGATACTATCTTTTCTCTATGCTATAACTGTGATACTATATCAACACGATGTGATGCAGTATCATCTTAACTTGATACACAACACCAAAATTTGATACGAAACTCTGAACTTTGAATGAATTCTACAAACCATAGGGTATCTTCTTATGCTATCTTTTCTCTATGCTATAACTGTGATACAGTATCAACACAACGTGTACAGTATCATCTAAACTTGATACACAACACCAAAATTTGATACAAAACTTCCAAACTTTTTATGAATTCTACAAACCACAGGATATCTTCTGATGCTATCTTTTCTCTATGCTATAACTGTGATACAGTATCAACACAATGTGATAAAGAATCATCTCAACTTGATACACAACGCCAAAATTTGATTCAAAACTTCCAAACTTTTGAATGAAATCTACAAACCATGGCATATCCTCTTATGCTATATTTTCTCTGTGGTTTTACCTTCTGGAAAATGCGGTAGCATTTCTGATCGGGGGGCCAGTAGAGTAGTTGCCAGCCCCCTGGTTCGGTAGCACAGGGGTTTTGACCCGGATCGGCCCACGGTGGGGCAACCACTGCGCTCTCTAGCGTCGACACCAGAACCATCCAGATTCCCAGAACATCTAGGGTTAATCTGAAACAGAAATATTGGAAATCAACCAAGTTATTGTGATAGACAAGAATAGCAACACAAATGTTAATCAAATGCTGCCATTATAACGTGGACCTCACTAGAGCTACTAATATAATATAATATAAGAGGTCTAGAATAATTTAATATTGTTCAAATAATTATCAAACTAATAGATCGTTAAGTTTTGTAGAATGCAAAGTTTTTAACACTTCAGTCCCTTCCATGGCTAACCTTCGGATTTATCCCCTTTTCCCCAGCTATGTCTCTCCTTTTTCAATCTGTGTTCCCCTTATAGCCTACTGTGTATTAATGATTTATCATTAATAGATGATTTTCTAGACTTCATTGATTGATCGAAAATAGTTATTTGTGCAACTAGTGCGCAAAGTGACAGTTTGCTGCACCGAAAGAAACGTTTACGCCCGAGCCGTAGGCGAGGGCGGAATGGTTTCTTGAGTGCAGCAGAGGAACTTTGCGCACATATTTCACATGAAGTTTTTCCTACAGTTACCATTGAATATGAAAAGTGGGTAATTATGGGTAAAATTGCCTGAAATGCATCAAATGTTTTTCTGTGTAATTTTATTATTGATAAAAACCTTAATTTATTGTCAAATTGAATAAAAATGTTGTCCTTGGTTATAATATAAAATAATGTAATAATTAGCGCGTTGTGCTTGGTTGCACCTCTGCTCACTATAGCAGCCACAGCAGTCACTGTTACCAACTTCATTTTGATTTTGCTGCACTGTTGCTCCATATAACCTATTAAGTATTTTGCGTTGCCATGTTGCAAATCTGGAGTGCAGAAAAATTTTTCCCGCACTAGAGCGGAAAAGTGATTCTTTGCGTTCTGTAATTAGTGCAGCAATGGCCACTTTTCAACGTAACTGTAGGAAAATAAATGTTGTTGTCCTTAATGCAACGTTGAATAATTTCTTCCCATACATCTAAAAAATAAAAGCTGCGATTCTATTCTGCGATAGGTCTATTGTTTGTTAATTATGTTATATTTTGTTGCATCTACCAATTTTCTGTTGCAATTTCTTATCTAAATTTTTGTTTTTTGTTTGTTTCAGCAAGCACTACACCCATTTCGTCAGGAATTTTAGTTGTCAAACGAACAACATGTCTATCAAATCGATCAAGGCCCGTCAAATCTTCGACTCCAGAGGAAACCCAACTGTTGAAGTAAGTATATTGGTTTTAAAATTTAAAAATACTTATGAGAATCTCCATTAACCAACCACTCGGTTTATCTATACGAACCTACCGTATGTAGATAAATTTTAGGCTTACTGCTTTCGTCCATAATGGATTTTCAACGGATATTGCATATTTTCTACTGCCGTTTAGGTTGATCTTTATTATTTATTCTTCATTGATTCATACAATAAGTACATCCACAAGATGATAGGGAGAGAAAAATAAGGTAACCTTGTGCTATTCCTCTCCCAAATTTAGATAACACATAGTCCTAAATAGGTCAAGTCTTGTAGTTGTTTACTTCACAACATTTTCAGTCCTTAATTATTTTCAAAAAGTAGATTTTTAAATTTAGATGCTTCAAAACCAAATAGAAGGGATATGGTACCAACCGATTTCCCGTTATTCTAGTAGTTTTACAACCAATTTTGCCCAATTCTCCTGTGAGTTTTCAACAGATTTTCTTCGTTATCCTATTTACTTTCCAACTGATTTTATCTGTTATTCTATTAACTTTTCAACTGATTCTCTCCGTTATTTCAATTTTCAACTGATTCTCTTCGTTATTATTTCAACTGCTAAACTGATTTTCTCCGTTATTCTTTTAACTTTTAAACTGATTTTGTTCGTTAATCCAGTGAGTCCTTCATCAGATTTTCTCCGTTAATCTAGTGAGTCCTTCAACTGATTTTTCCCGTTATCCCAGCAACTTTCAACTGATTTTTCCCGTTATTTCAGTGATATTTCAACTGATTTCACCCGTTAATCCAGTGATTTAGTCAACCTATTTTCTCATTAACTTTGAAACTATAGTGAGGTCCACGTTATAATGTCAGTGGAGAAAGATAGGAGAAAAACGTTGCCGATCCTCTCTTGTCAATGCCTTCTATAGACTGTAGCTGATACAGCTTTATTGATATATTAACTGTTTATTCTCGTTTAAAATAATCAATTATAAAGCTAGGAATTATATTTTTCAATAATTTCATAATGAATTTTCATAACATGAAATATTTTGTCAATTAATTATCAATTCTACATTGTTAGAAGTCGATCTGGCAACAGAGCAAAGCGAGAAAGAGATATCACTATCTACTTTGTTGAATGATAGACAAGGATAGCAATACCATTGCTAATCAAACACTGCCATTATAACGTGCACCTCACTATAGCGATTTATTCAAATGATTTTGTCCGTTATTCCAGTGATTTTTTCAACTGATTTCATCTTATATTCTAGTGACTTTTCAACTGATTTTCTCTATATTACTGAAATTATTCATCAACTCGTTTTGCTTCTTTCTTCACTGTTTTCAACTGGCTTTGCCACTTATTCCGATGATTCCTTCAACTGATTTTCTTCGTTAATCCAGTGATTTTTCAACTGATCTTGCCCGTTATTTCAGTAATTCTTTTCAACTCATTCTGTTTATTTTTTACTGTTTTCAACTGAGTTGATTACTTCAACTGATTTCGCCCGCTATTCCAGTGATTTCTTAACTGATTTCGCCCGCTATTCCAATGATTTTTACCAACAGATTTTCTCCGTTATTCTTTTAATTTTCCAACTGATATTCTCCATTATTATTTTAACTTTCCAACTGATTTTGTCCGTTAATAGAGTGAGTCCTTTAACAGATTTTCTCCAGTGATTTTTCAACTGATCTCGCCTGTTAATCCAGTGATTTTGTCAACTTATTTTCTCATTAACTTTACAACTAATTTTGCCCATATTTTACTGTTTTTAAAAACCGATTTTGATGTTTTAGGTTGACCTTGTGACCGATTTCGGAGGCCTATTCCGTGCCGCTGTCCCGTCCGGAGCTTCGACCGGTATCTATGAGGCTCTGGAGCTGAGAGACGGAGAGAAGAACAACTACCATGGCAAGGGGGTGTTGAAGGCTGTCGGACATATTAACAACTCCATTGCTCCGGAACTTATCAAGCAGGTGAGATGTCTATCAAAAACAGCTGATTTGGTGAGAGGTCTAACAAAAACAGCTGATTTCTGGTGTGTTTTTAGGTTAGGTTTGGTCTCTTTCATGAAGAAGACAAAGAAGAAGAAAAGGAGATTTATGTTCGATTTGTAGGTTAGGTCTGGTCTCTTTCATGATGAAGAAGAAGAAGAAGAGGATGAGGAGGAGGTGAAGAAGAGGTAGAGGAAGTAGAAGAAGAATGAGGAGGAGGAGATGCAGAATAAGGAGAAGGAGAATCACATTAATTTTACATCCTAATCATACATCATCCTAATCAGAATGGTTCTATTTTATTAGTGTGTTGTTGGGAGTGTAAGGCAGACCTCACACTTACGTGACTCAAGTCGAGAAGAGAATAGAGTCGCAAGAGACTGCGACTCTAGTCTCTTCTCGACGCAGCATGTGTTTTCAAATGGCGACACTCAGACCAGTCGACTCTAGTCTCTGCAACCTCACAACTGTGGGACTGAGTCGAGCGTCGACTCGACATGTTGGTCGAGCCTCGATTTGAGTTGCATTTACATAAACATTAGTTTGTTGCATAGTACCAAGCATTTTCAATGAAAGAGAGGTTAAGTTTTAAATAAGACAATATATTCATAATAATTATTATAAAATTTGTTACTTGCGCAGAAGTGACGAATTGGATCTCATATTTTTAATAATGTGAGGCAAGAAATGGAGTAGCATGGAACTGAAGTAGTGACAATGAGCAAGAAAGTCGTGAGGTCGAGAGACTGGAGTCTTACGATTTGAGTCGAGGTAGTGTGAGTACACTCAGGCGACTCAGGTGGAGAAGAGACTGGACTCTAGTGGAGAGCATGTGTTTTGAAATGGTGACGTCGCGGAGACTAGAATCGACTGGTCTGAGTGTCACCATTTGGAAACACATGCTCTCCACTAGAGTCCAGTCTCTTCTCTAACTGAGTCGCGTAAGTGTGAGTTGGGCTAAGAGTGTAAGAAGGGCACAGTATGAGAGACTACCAGCGTCACATAGCTTCACCAAAAACAACTACTAGGACTATCGGCTTCAGTTAACACTCACATTTGCAACATAGACACCCTATACACTGTCTATTATTAGTGTGTTGTTGGGAGTGTAAGAGTGTAAGAAGGGCACAGTATGAGAGACTACCAGCGTCACATAGCTTCACCAAAAACAACTACTAGGACTATCGGCTTGAGTTAACACTCACATTTGCAACATAGACACCCTATACACTGTCTATTATTAGTGTGTTGTTGGGAGTGTAAGAGTGTAAGAAGGGCACAGTATGAGAGACTACCAGCGTCGTATAGCTTCACCAAAAACAACTACTAGGACTATCGGCTTCAGTTAACACTCACATTTGCAACATAGACACCCTATACACTGTCTATTATTAGTGTGTTGTTGGGAGTGTAAGAGTGTAAGAAGGGCACAGTATGAGAGACTACCAGCGTCACATAGCTTCACCAAAAACAACTACTAGGACTATCGGCTTCAGTTAACACTCACATTTGCAACATAGACACCCTATACACTGTCTATTATTAGTGTGTTGTTGGGAGTGTAAGAGTGTAAGAAGGGCACAGTATGAGAGACTACCAGCGTCGTATAGCTTCACCAAAAACAACTACTAGGACTATCGGCTTCAGTTAACACTCACATTTGCAACATAGACACCCTATACACTGTCTATTATTAGTGTGTTGTTGGGAGTGTAAGAGTGTAAGAAGGGCACAGTATGAGAGACTACCAGCGTCACATAGCTTCACCAAAAACAACTACTAGGACTATCGGCTTCAGTTAACACTCACATTTGCAACATAGACACCCTATACACTGTATTATTAGTGTGTTGTGGGAGTGTAAGAGTGTAAGAAGGGCACAGTATGAGAGACTACCAGCGTCACATAGCTTCACCAAAAACAACTACTAGGACTATCGGCTTCAGTTAACACTCACATTTGCAACATAGACACCCTATACACTGTCTATATTAGTGTGTTGTTGGGAGTGTAAGAGTGTAAGAAGGGCACAGTATGAGAGACTACCAGCGTCACATAGCTTCACCAAAAACAACTACTAGGACTATCGGCTTCAGTTAACACTCACATTTGCAACATAGACACCCTATACACTGTCTATTATTAGTGTGTTGTTGGGAGTGTAAGAGTGTAAGAAGGGCACAGTATGAGAGACTACCAGCGTCACATAGCTTCACCAAAAACAACTACTAGGACTATCGGCTTCAGTTAACACTCACATTTGCAACATAGACACCCTATACACTGTCTATTATTAGTGTGTTGTTGGGAGTGTAAGAGTGTAAGAAGGGCACAGTATGAGAGACTACCAGCGTCACATAGCTTCACCAAAAACACTACTAGGACTATCGGCTTCAGTTAACACTCACATTTGCAACATAGACACCCTATACACTGTCTATTATTAGTGTGTTGTTGGGAGTGTAAGAGTGTAAGAAGGGCACAGTATGAGAGACTACCAGCGTCACATAGCTTCACCAAAAACAACTACTAGGACTATCGGCTTCAGTTGACACTCACATTTACAACATGAACGCTCTATACCATGGCATATCACCCACACATGACACAGTATCAACTCAACTTGATACACAACACCATAATTCGATACAGAACAGGATAGAGCTATCTGCTTTGTCGAATGATAGACAAGGATAGCAACACCAATGTTGATCAAACACTGCCATTATATCGTGGACCTCATTATAGCAGTTAGTGTTCGACAATATGATACAGTATCAAGACAAAATAATACAGTATCATCTCAACTCGATACACAACACCATAATTTGATACAGAACAGGATAGAGCTATCTGCTTTGTCGAATGATAGACAAGGATAGCAACACCAATGTTCATCAAATACTGCCATTAGAACGTGGACCTGATTATAGCAATTAGTGTTCTACAATATGATACAGTATCAACACAAAATGATACAGTATCATCTCAACTTGATACAGTATCATCTCAACTTGATACATAACAAAATGATTTGATACAAAACTCTTTATGCTATATTTTCTCGATGGTGATATCTGTTTTATGACTTTCATTCATTTATATTAATTATAGTTTTTCAATTCTTTTTTTATAGAAATTTGACGTGACCCAGCAGAAGGAAATCGACCAGTTTATGCTGAAACTGGACGGAACTGAGAATAAGTCAAAGTTTGGAGCCAATGCCATTTTGGGGGTATCCCTCGCTGTATGCAAGGCGGGAGCTGCCAAGAAAGGGGTTCCTCTCTACAAGTGAGTACAAATCGGTTCGGAAACCACCTAAATTATTAATTGACCGAGCGAAGTGAGGTCTAAGATTCAAGTCGACGGTTTTGCATTTCTCTTGATGTTTAAATGTTTGAATGTTTATATGTTGCGCATTTACAGCGAAACGCGTTGATAGATTTTCATGAAATTTGACAGGTATTTTCCTTTTTTAATTGCGCGTCGACGTATATACAAGGTTTTTTGGGAATTTTGCATTTCAAGGATAATATAAAAGGAAAAAGGAGCATCCTTCATACGCCAATATTAGAGTAAAAATCAGACTATAGAATTAATCATCTTAAATCAGCTGACAAGTGATTACACAGATGTGTGGAGAAGCCAGTCTATTGCTGTATTTCCATAAGGTTTATAGTTTCAATCAGGTACTTGTGGATGAGAATACTGCGTGAGGTCTACTGTTCACAGAACTACTAGTTAATAGAACGGTTCTGTTCATTACATTAAGGGCCGTTTTCCGAGCTCGGGATTCAGCTAAGTTCTAGACTTTAAACAGCTAGAGTCAGAAAATTGGCTTTCCGAAACGGGGCGTAGTCGCAGTTTTTATGATAATCTTTATTTTCTCATTTCTATAATTGGAAACGTTTTTCCTTGACGAAATAAAATATCCCTTAATAATTCAAAATAGCTGAAACTTTACACTATTTTCTCTTTTTTTAGTTTGTGTTCAATTTTCTAGTTTTTCGAAATTTAATTTAAAATTTTAATTTGAACTGCGACTACGCCCCGTTTCGGGAAGCCAATTTTTTGATTCTAGCTGTTTAAAGTCTAGAACGTAGCTAAATCCCGAGCTCGGAAACCGGCCCAAAGTTGAACGTAAAGGTGTAATTGTGCGTACAGATATACGCTCCGCGAAAATGAGCAATTCACTTTTAATCAGCTGATTATATCTGTATTTTTACAGAAACGGTAAGATACAGATATAAAAAGCTTGGCATCAGCTGATTAAAAGTGAATTGCTCATGTTCGCGGCGCGTATATCTGTACGCACCTTAAGGCCAGTCACTAAAGGTAGAACATGCATGATAAACAAGGTTTAGATAATGTTTAGATAAACAGACATGTACTTGCTTGTTTTGTCATCAGCGAGTGGCTTCTAACATAGATAAACAAACAATAACATTAATATACCACTGGTGAATTACAAATTAATATCGGGGACCGAGCTTCGCTCTGGAGTACAAAGGCATAAAAAATTTATTACGAAAGAAGAAATTATAATAACATTCATACAGAAATGTTCTATCTAATCACAGTAAATTGAGATTAATTCCCATAGGAATGCAAAAATTTCCCTCACAAAGGCCCAGTTGCATAAAAGCAAGTTGAATTTTAATCCTGATCAACTTCACGTGAACCAAATCAGAGAAGACCATTTCAAAAACATGGATCTACTGGAATTAATCAGGATTGAAAATAACCCAGCTTTTTTGCAACCGGCACTAAGTACCTGATTGAATGATTACAAAAGTTCAACAGCTGAGTCATAATTTTGTCACAGTCCCACACACATGAACTCGCTCACTCACTTCCATCACCAACAGACGACGAAATAATTATTATCAGCTGTTTTTTCAAGGATGAATAATAATTATCCGTTTAATGTCGTTCAGCGAGTTTTCCCAGGGATGAGACCTAGTGCAATCGAATCTTTATATTATAAACCTACTATGTTCTGAATTTCGTGAAAATCGTTAGAGCCGTTTTCGAGATCTGTTAAACATAAATAACCAGATAGAAAAATAGCCAGATATAAAAATAACGAGATATAAAAATAACCAGCTATAAAAATAACGAGATATTTAAATACAGAAATTGATCGCTCAATATAATAGGATACACCACTGGTGAATTACAAATGTTAATGATGGAAAAATAATTTAACTTCAAATAGAGCAGCGAAGATAGAATTAACAAAAATTGGACATACAAAAACCCAACGTCAAAAATTTTGCTCGAAGCGTTTTTCTGTGACGACACACAACAATGTATGTCGACTTGTGTATCATGCATGGTCCACCGTTAGTGGCCAGCCTATGTTCATATTTAGGCCTAATCATATTTAATGTTCACTAATTAATCTGATAAATTTAAAATTATTGTAGTACATACATTTTTTGGACTCAAAATAGTGTGTGAATTAAGTTATCATTTACATAACCTCTAGACTGTGTATTCCAAATTAAGGTTTAAAGCAGTTTTGGGCGAATGCCTGTTGTTTTTACCTGCATTGTATCTATTATCTATGAATAAATGAAATAAATATTCATAAGTGGAATAAAATTATTTGAAATTGATTTAAGATCAATGAAACATATACATTATTATTAGCGTATGGTTTTGAATGGTGGGGAGACCCAAGGGTAGTTCCACCTCGCCGTATATAGTCCAAAGTTCCCTAATGGGGAACCGGACACTAAGGTTATAGCATAGAGAAACGATAGCATAAGTAGATATCCCATGGTATAGGGCGTTTATGTCGCAACTTTTACTGTTATCCCAAGCCAATAGTTCACGTAGTACTTTCCTATGCAGCTGTGTGATGCTGGTAGTCTCTCAAATTGTGCCGTTCATACACTATCGTCCCAACAAAACAGTAAAAATTGACAATAATCGACAGTAATCGGCTTGAGATAACAGTAAAAGTTGCGACATAAATTCCCTACACCATGGGATATCTACTTACACTATTGTTTTTCTATGGTTATAGTCAGCAAAATACTTTAAATTTACACTTTTCACTTCGGAATAAAGTTCATTTTTATGTTAAAATGGCCAAACATATACAAAACCGAAACATTGCTTTGGCATGTAACAAAATTCATATACAATTTGTGAACAATTCTACATGATAATAGATAATTTACTGTATAATCAATGAAACATTTCTTATTATTGAGTCAATTTAGTTTACTAATTGAGTTTAATGTTTTGTTTTGCAGGCACATTGCTGATTTGGCATGCAACAAGGAGATTATCCTCCCAGTGCCAGCTTTCAACGTAATCAATGGAGGTTCCCACGCCGGTAACAAGCTGGCTATGCAAGAGTTCATGATTCTGCCTACTGGTGAGTTTAGATTTATTCTTGTATTTATTTATTTATCCATTACTTCATTCATTTTACAGTACTTTCCTTGGTCCACCTACTCACCTACTACCATACAGGTAAGGAAAGTATTGCTTCTGTACCTTTTAATTGACCGAGCGAAGTGAGGTCTAAGATTCAAGTCGACGGCTTGGCATTTCTCTTAATGTTTGAATGTTTATATGTTTTTATTGACCGAAGCGAAGCTGAGGTCTTAGTTTCGACTCGATCGGCTTTTGTCTGTTTGTTTGTACCGCAGTTACAGTCGCAGTTATTGTCCGATTTGGATGAAATTTGGTATACAAGTTCTTTGAAACAAGGCGCAGAAACGTATGTGTAACGATTTTTGATAAGACCTCCGGTTTTAATATAAATTGTGTCGTTCTAAAATGTCCTGTATTGAATGAATGGTATCGTTGGAATGCTATCGATAGAGGACAAGAGTTGTCAGCGGTGAACCTTGAAACGTCTGAGCCGCTCCAAATCATACTGTATTTATTAATTTAAGAAAACTTCTCACTTTATTGCACCATTTCTTCTTCCTTTTTCAGTACGATATGTCCCTTTTTCATAGATGAATAGTTTCTAGACCTACCGAATCGGCTGGAGACGTCATCACAGCTTAGTAGCTCTTGTTTTCGTTTTACAGTAGTATGAGATCGGAAACCGACTTGTGAGCATAAACATACTGCATAGGCATAACAAGCCGCCATAACATTGAATCTTTTTTCCATGAAAAACATTATTAGCAACCTTCTGTCATTGTCACCAACAAACCCATGTTATTTAGAATCATTTCCGTCTCACTATCGTCTGTGAGACGATTTATAGTCTAAATTGCCTACTGCATATTCCATTTTTCTGTCAGTTGACCAATTTCTTATAATTAATTGTTAGAAAATTTGTAATATTGTAAATAATAATATGGGGACGATATGAAGATACCTCCTTGAGAGACATTTATAAGTCCGGTGTCCCTGGAAGCAATGTCTTTAGCACTTTCAATGGAGAAAATAATAGATGACATGGATAAATCTTCACAATATACTGTTCTTATATTTGCTCATATCTGCTCATATATTTCTTAATGGCCCTTCTCATTAGTTTGAAAGTTGTAGGCTATTCATGAGCGAGGTCTACTGTTCGCAGAACTACTAGTTAATTTGTGTTTTTTGTCTCTATTCCAGGCGCCTCCTCGTTCACAGAAGCTATGAAGATTGGTAGCGAGGTGTACCATCACCTGAAAAAGGTGATCCTGAAGAAATTCGGTCTGGATGCGACGGCAGTCGGTGACGAGGGTGGATTTGCCCCCAACATCCTCGACAACAAGGAGGGTCTGGTGCTGATTCAGGAGGCCATTGCTAATGCCGGCTACAAGGGCAAAGTCGATATCGGCATGGATGTCGCTGCTTCTGAGTTCTACAAGTTAGTATTCCTGATTTTATACCAAGTTACATGGAGATATTGAATTGCATGCGTCACGGCATGTAATTTATAATCCACTCGACAGCTGATTTATGATGAATAATTCTATAGTCTGATTTTTACTCTAATATTAGCGTATGAAGGAGGCTCCTTTTTCCTTTTATATTATCCTTGAAATGCAAAATTTCCAAAAACCTTGTATACACGTTGACGCGCAATTTGAAAAGGAACATACCTGTCAGATTTTATGAAAATCTATTACCGCGTTTCGCCGTAAATGCTAAACATATAAACATTTGAACATAAAGAGAAATGCCAAACCGTGTACTTGCATCTTAGACCTCACTTCGCTCGGCCAATACAATTTTCTGCAAGCTCTCCTCGTTTTTCAAAGGATTGCGAATTTCTTACGAATTTGTTTGATTTATCAGGGACAACAAGTACGACCTTGACTTCAAGAACGAGGCATCCGACAAGAGCCAATGGATCAGTGGCGATCAGCTGACTGAACTGTACCAGGGCTTCATCAAGGAGTTCCCCATTGTCTCCATTGAGGACCCCTTCGACCAGGACCACTGGGAGGCATGGTCCAAAATCACCGCTGCCACTAACATTCAGGTGGGTGGTTGGCAATTGCTCGATTTAGCATTTGATTTTATAGTCAAGTAGTCGATTTTCAATCAAAAGTAGAACAGAGGTTAGCAGTTGCTTGATTTAGCTTTGGACCGAATAGTCATATTTAAGTAGTCGTTTTTCAGTAGAAAGCACAATGGAGGTTAGCAATTGCTTGATTTATATTGAGGTCCACGTTATAATGGCAGTGTTTGATTAGCAATGGTACTGCTATCCTTGTCTATCATTCAACAAAGCAGAAATCTCTTTCTCGTTTCGCTCTGTTGCCAGATCATCGTTTTTAACAATGTAGAATTAACAATTATTAAAAATATTTCATCTCAATTATGATTTTAATTATGAAATTATTGAAAAATATAATTTCTTGCTTAATAAAATATAATTGATTATTTTAAACGAGAATGAACAGTTAATATTACATCAATGAACGTGTATCAACTACCGTCTATAGAAGGTATTGACAACAGAGGTTCGGCAACGTTGTTCTCCTAACTTACTCCACTGCCATTATAACGTGGACCTCAATATAATCCATTGTAGTGCTATCTGGTTTGTCGAATGATAGACAAAGATAGCAATACCATTGCTAATCAAACACTGCCATTATGACGTGGACCCCACTATAGAACTTCTTTTTATGACAGTACAAAATTAATATAGGCTTTTCTGTATTGCGTTTCTTTGTGCTGTAGATTCGACTGACTGTTTAAAGTAAATCTAAACATATTTTACATGCTTGAATAATCCTAATCCAATATCTGATCGATTTGACCTACTGAAATTGTGATGAATTCAAAATAGGCCTATAACCATCCTCGGTAAATTAATAATCTATATGCAGAATTCAAGTTAATGAGTTGAGTAGTTGAGACGTGATGATGCGTCATTCGTGAATTTCCTATCCCCTACGTGTGTGTATAAGCCAGCTCTTTCCTTTATCATAGTACTAGCCGTCTGGCTCGCTTCGCTCGCCATATCCGTCTAGCCTAACACAACATTATTAAACCCTAGCTTAGCTTCTGTACTAAATTTGAACAATTTATGTTCATTTGTTCTCTATAAATCTGAGAAAAAGCTGGAAAAACGCTAATTTTGGGCGTATCTTTGACGTTATTGCAAATTCCCTCTAACACAACATTATTACACCCTAGCTGAGCTTCTGTACTAAATTTGAACATTTTCTGTTCATTTGTTCTCGATAAAGCTGAGAAAACGCTGGAAAAACGCAGATTTTGGGCGTATCTTTGGAAATTTTTCCAAATCCGTTCTTAGTGCGCCTCTAAAGGGCCAATGAACATACCTACCAAGTTTGAATGTTTTTGGTCCGGTAGATTTTTAGTTCTGCGAGTGAGTCAGTCAGTCAGTCAGTGAGTGCCATTTCGCTTTTATATATATAGACTAGCTATCAGGCTCGCTTCGCTCGCCATATCCGTCTAAACAGGGACCCCTTGGACCCCCGACTGGATCGTCCAAGAATGAGATCAGCAGGCTCGCTTCGCTCGCCTGCATTTTTCATTTGAGCATTTTTATCATATGTTAGGACGATCCAGTCGGAGGTCCAGCCTAAACGTCTGGCTAAACGGATATGGCGAGCGAAGCGAGCCTGACGGCTAGTAATATAATATTCCCAGGAATAGCTCTGATTGAAGTAGCAGTGCCCAATCAATTTTTCCGCGATAAATGCATTTCAATCTTCAACTTGGTGCCAACCTAACAAAGTCAACTCAACTTAATGCCAACCTGACAAAATTATTAATTCAGTTACTAGTTAACAACTGTTTCGAAGAGGTACTCTCTCTAGATTATAGTTCTATATTAACATATGGTATGGACATTTCGATTATAATTTTAAGATATTGGAATAAGAAGAATATACATGCTAAAAGACGAACTTTAAACCCTTAAAAACCACCCTTAGAGTTGGAATATCGCGAAAAGATTTCTTAGTGCGCCTCTAAAGGGCCAACTGCACATTACCTACCAAATTTGGAGGTTTTTGGTCCGGTAGATTTTTAGTTCTGCGAGTCAGTGAGTGAGTGCCATTTCGCTTCTATATAATATAGATAACTGATCAATTTCTCTGCATTGTTTGTAGATTGTTGGAGACGATCTGACAGTGACCAACCCGAAGCGCATCCAAACAGCTGTTGAGAAGAAGGCTTGCAACTGTCTGCTGCTGAAGGTGAACCAGATTGGGTCGGTGACGGAGAGCATCGAGGCGCATCTGTTGGCCAAGAAGAACGGCTGGGGCACCATGGTCAGCCATCGCAGTGGAGAGACCGAGGACACCTTCATCGCCGACTTGGTCGTTGGACTTAGCACAGGTATGTAACCAGTAACCATTTTCACATCATTTTATATTCACTACTTTCCTTGCCCTATTACCATAGGTAAGGAAAGTATTGCTTTCCGAAAAAAATTAAGGTACCCCAATCACAGAATAGGTACAGAATGGAAACTGTCAATAAAACGCCTATCTAACCAATGCTTTTTACATGGCGCAAATACTAGACACGTCACGTGACCTTGGGAAGTTCCAATCCTGGTCTTCTGATTGGCTCGTGGCAGTGAACGAGATCAATTGATCCGGATCATTAAAGTGATCCGAACCTACCATCAATACTATTACAATGCGGCGCTTCCTAACATGATGGCGGATTTTTGCGACAGGGTACTAGCCAAGTTTCCATACTGTATGTATAGGCCTACTGTACCCCAATTTCTAAATTTCTATACGTTTCAGGGTCCCCTGAGTCCAAAAAAGTGGTTTTTTGGGTATTGGTCTGTATGTGTGTATGAGTGTATGTGCGTCTGTGTACACGATATCTTCTCATCTCCCAAGTAACTGAATGACTTGAAATTTGGAACTTAAGGTCCTTTCACTATAAGTATCCGACACGAACAATTTCGATCAAATGCAATTCAAGATGGCGACTAAAATGGCGAAAATGTTGTCAAAAACAGGGTTTTTCGCGATTATCTCGAAAACGGCTCCAACGATTTTGATCAAATTTATACCTAAAATAGTCATTGATAAGCTTTATCAACTGCCACAAGTCCCATATCTGTAAAAATTTCAGGAGCTTCGCCCCATCTATGCAAAGTTTGATTTTAGATTCTCAATTATCAGTCTTCAGATACAATTTAAACAAAAAAATTCAAGTGGAAAGGATTGAGCATAAAATTTCTACAATTAATGTTCCGTAACATTTTCACCTGAAAATTGAAATAAGCTCGAAATTCGAGATATTCAATTGCAAACTGTTGGGAACTGTTGATTTTATTAAATCATTCACTATGAAGAGATAGCAGACCTCGTGTGTCTCCATCGTTATAGTCCTGTCACCAGCTGGCTCAGATCTTTAGATGAAATAGTAGACTTTAGATGTGCGTGAACACTAGCGTCAGGTGATCAATTTTCATAACGGCAAGGAAAGTTGTGTGAGTGCTCCACACCAGATTTTTTTTATTGGATAGAGCGAACACTACAATGGTAAGAGAAGATAAACAAGCTATTATCATGCATTAAACAAGCTATGTGTGCATTCATCCGTCATGGACGTGAATCCATCCAAGTTCTGTCGTAAATTTGTCAAACTCTTTAAATAAGGATGATATAATCCACAGTATCTCTCCGTTATAGCACCTAAGGGTAACCGTCCACTGGAACCGTATTCAACCGATCCGTTCGGCCGTTGGATCGGACGAATCTGCCGGCCGTTAATTCGGCCCAATATGGTCGTCCATTGGAACCGTTATCGTCAGTCCAGTTCAGTAGTTGGCTGGTCGCCAGAAAGTGAAGTGGCAAGCTACTTAGTAGGGAAAATTATTCTTCTTTGTGTGTTTACAAAGTCTGTAAGATTTCATCCATCGAATAGATTTCGATGAGATTAATATGCCACTTGAAAGTACCTACTAATTATTATTTATTTATTTATTACATTCTACAATCACAATATTAATATATTATAACACAATTCTACTTTCTAATTCCACATCAGTAGATTTTTCCATATTTTCCTACTTGAATTCAGTTTTCTCTTAGTTTTTTGTTGTTAGAAACAAAATAGATTAACTCATAATTTCACTAACACATTAAAATAACTGTTTAAATTCACAGGTATTTATTCATTTATTCATATAAAAATCTTGATTAAATATTTATTCATTACTGGAAATCTACAAAAGTAGAAGTATTTTATCTTAATAACTTAAAATGATATTGTTTGATGACTTTGCAGTGTTATTTGAGGATGAACGCTATGACACAATAATTTTAGGGTATGATGGTGTTGAATTTTCAGTCGTCATTGAAATAGAACAATGCTTGTAAAACATCTTTATGACACAGAACAACTTAAAAAAATAACAAGACAACAATGTCGAATTGAGTTATAATATATTAATATTGTGATTGTGGAATGTAATAAATAAATAGGTTTGTCTAACCTAACAATTTTAGGTTAGGAACACTAGTTGTCTCAGCTCGACTAGTTAGTTCGGCCAGATAGAACCGGATAATCCCATTCAATTCGGATTGAAAACTTGATCGGCCGGAGACAGCCGTGCACGGACGTATGAACCTGTTGCAATGGACGAGCATCTATAGCTTTGTTTGTTGGGGGATCGTTCGGACGAGTTCGGTAGTTTTCGGCCGATGCTAGTTCGGACGAAATCGGTTCTAGTAGACGGCCCACCTTAAACAAGCTATGTATGCATTCATCCGTCATGGACGTAAAATCCTTAGTAACTCTTCGTTATGGAAGCACAACTCTTGAATTGGAATTCTCTCAAAACGCGGAAGAATGTGGTGATGCAAACATAGCAACCGTTAGCCTATATTATACTCAATTTGTTGATTCTGAGCCCTAGCTGGCTCAGGTCTGGTGCCAATGTTTTCAGGTCGCAATTGATTAATTTCAGGGCCTCTGACATGACCTAATGACTGTTTTTGAGCAGCCGGGACCGACGGGTTGCTATACAAGTCTATCATTCTTCACATTACAGGTGCTTTCATAAGATTCTGCTCGGTCGAGCTGAAAAAGAATACCATTTTCTACCAGTTTATTTCAATTTCATTTTTTCATCTGTCAACAGGTCAGATCAAAACTGGAGCACCTTGCCGTTCTGAGAGACTGGCCAAGTACAACCAGATTCTGAGAATCGAGGAAGAGCTGGGTTCGGCCGCTAAGTACGCCGGAAAATCGTTCAGATGCCCCGTCTAGGAGCGCCATCTAGGGTGGTTAGCGCTGCTCCGGTTACGAGTTGGTCGAACAGTCAGTTGAACGAAAAGTGACCGGTGAGCGGATCCAACAAAATTGAGAAACAAATGAGAAACTTTTAGAGCAGATTGATCGAATGTTCAACAAAATTTCCAAACAACTCTTTTTACACAGCCATTTCACAAAAATCAGAGCAAATAATGAGAAATTTTCACAGCCAATTGGATTACAAGTGGGGAAATTGTAGGGTGGCTAGGAAATTCGCTGATGGGGGACTTGAACGAACGTTCAACTTACTGATCATAAGGGAAATGAAGGAATTTCTATTTTTTGAGTTACTTGTGAGTTGAATAAAACGATGTAGCTGAGTGGTTATGAAATTTCTGGAAAATTAATAAAATTGTCTTTACTCATTGAAACTATACACCATCCAAGAAAGTTGGATAAAAAATTGTTTAGTCGACATATATCTCATTGTACAAGTATGTTAATTTTTTTCTAAAAACTTTTTTGTTCACTTTTATGAAAGAGTTTATATTTTTGTTTATAACTAACCCCACAGTTCTAGCACATTTTATATATTTATACTATATAACAATAGTAAATTCCTACATCCAATGTATGTCATGTTATTTAATAAAAAAATGATGAATTATTATTGTTTGTTTTGAACTTGATACCTAAGTGACTCCTCTTTTTGCCGGTTGCACAACAGCCGGTTAAATTTTAACCGTGATTAATTCCAGGAGAACCAATCAGAGATCTCGTCTAAAAACGCCTTCTCTGATTGGTTCATGTGAAATTAATCACGGTTAAAATTTAACCGGCTCTTATGCAACAGGGCCTTACTGTCTTCAATGTTAATTTCAATTGTTAACTGAAGCTGATAGACAGCTTATTTCTGAGGAGAATCTACTTTTTCGCTCGCTAACCATCCGCGCATGCGCAGTAGATTTTCTTTACGCTTTGTAATCATTAGCGCATGCGCAGAAGTTTCTTTATGCTCGCTGATCAGCTGATGGTAAGCAGCTCGCCAAAAGGTCAAAGGTCTTAACCTAAAAAGTCGGTAATTGTAACTCCACCGATATAAGTAATTTAACAGGTTTGGGCAGTTGTAGAAAAAAATTTGTATGTAATTCGCGCGTAATGCTTCTTTATCGTTCTTGCAAAATTATCACGCTCCGCTTCGCGTTTCGTGATAACTGTTTTGCGCGAGCGATAAAGTCGCGCATTACGCTCTTAATACATAAATAGCTATTTCCTACAGTTACCTTGAAAAGTGGCCATTGCTGCACTGATTACAGAACGCAAAGAATCACTTTTCCGCTCTAGTGCGGGAAAAATTTTTTCTGCACTCCAGATTTGCAACATGGCAACGCAAAATAGTTAGTAGGTTATATGGAGCACCAGTGCAGCAAAATCAAAATAAAGTTGGTAACAGTGACTGTGGTATAGTGTTGTGGTGCACGTTATAATAATAACGATGGACAATGAGGACAGCAACAGCCACCACATTCAGCACACAGCCGCCCCTTCATTCATTTACTACTACAATATTTAATTTTAAATAAATTAAGGTTTTTATTAATAATAAAATTACACAGAAAAACATTTGATGGATTTCAGGCAATTTCACCCATAATTATCCACTTTTCATATACAATGGTAACTGTAGGAAAAATTTTAAGTGAAATACGTGCGAAAAGTTCCTCTGCTGCACTCAAGAAACCATTCCGCCCTCGCCTACGGCTCGGGCGTAAACTTTTCTTTCGGTGCAGCAAACTGTCACTTTGCGCACTAGTTGCACAAATAACTATTCCCGCACTAGAGCGGAAAAGTGATTCTTTGCGATCTGTAATCAGTGCAGGAATGGCCACTTTTCAAGGTAACTGTAGGAAAAGAAATTTGGAACATAAACGACCTATACCATGTAATCTTCTTATACTATCATTTCTCTATGGCTATACCATAATAGATTGTCGAAAAATATATAGAATTTTAATATTATTCAGTCAGGAAATCTTGAGTTAAAAGCATTTTAAGATGAGTGATATTTCTGATCTGAGAGTGGAGGTAATATTTTATGTTTGAGTGAATAACTCAGCCTGTATTGTAGCAAAACGTCTCATATTATAACACAACACTTGTTAGGTCAACCTCTAACCATAGCCCCAATATCAACCAAATCTGGGATATTTTCATTTTTCATGGACTCCATGAATACATCATAGGTTTTTGCAAAACTGGTCAATTATTAAAATCGCATGAATTAAACATTCATTTTTTTTAAATAGTCAACAATTAAATTTCTCAAACTCTCTGGAATGATATAACCTGACGAGAGAAACAATAATATGTCATCACATTGGCCAAATTCTCTCCCGTTCCAGAGATATGAGTTTTTGAAATTGCGTGATTTTTTTCAGTCTGAAGAGAGAGAGAAATACACAGAGTAGAAAAACAGCTTCAGCAGAAATTTATGGAAATTTGTTTGAAGAGAGAGAAGAAAACACAGAGTAGAAAAACAGCTTCAGCAGAAAATGTATGGAAATTTGTTTGAAGAGAGAGAAGAAATACACCAGTAGAAAAACAGCTTCAGCAGAAAATGTATGGAAATTTGTTTGAAGAGAGAGAAGAAATACACAGAGTAGAAAAACAGCTTCAGCAGAAAATGTATGGAAATTTGTTTGAAGAGAGAGAAGAAATACACAGAGTAGAAAAACAGCTTCAGCAGAAAATGTATGGAAATTTGTTTGAAGAGAGGGAAGAAATACACAGAGTAGAAAAACAGCTTCAGCAGAAAATGTAGGGAAATTTGTTATGAATGTTATTCCCCTGTTATCTCTTGGGAGATAAAAGGAAAAGGATTTTCTTGGAGATTATGGTGATGTGTAGTTGGTGGATGAGAAGGAGGAGGAGGAGGAGGACGAAGATGAGAAGGAGATATAGGAGGAGAAGGAGGAAGTGGTGGTAGAGAGGGTGAAGGTGATGGGGTAGAAGGAGAGGAGGAAGAAGAAAAAGATGATGAAGAAGATGAGGTACAAGGAGAGGAGGAAAAAGAAGAAAATGATGAAGTGGGAGAGGAGGAGGAAGAAGTAGGAGGAGAGAAGGAAGAAGAAGAAGATGATGAGGAGGAAAAAGAAGATGATGAAGTAGAAGGAGAGGAGGAAGAAGAAGAAGATGAAGTAGAAGGAGAAGAGGAAGAAGAAGATGATGATGGAGAAGAAGAAGAAGAAGATGTCGTAGAAGGAAGAAGAAGAAGAAGATGATGATGTAGAAGAAGAGCATGAGAAGGAAGAAGAAGAAGATAAAGCAGCAGGAAAAAGGCACAAAAACGAAATAAAAGGTCTCAACTGTATTTGAAATTCAATAATGCATCAGGCTATAGGTCATGAATTGTTTACTATATTGTGTGGATTCACTACAAACTGTGTCAGCATTGTTTGAATTTGAAGCTTTGATGTTATACATAAGAAATACTGTCAGTTTGGAGTGAATCTTACTCACAACAATTTCTTCTTTCCTTTTGGCACACATTTCCTTTCTTTTTTCCCTCTCACTCTCTCTCTCTCTCTCTCATTGTATTTCTCTTCACTCTCTCTCAAGTAAATATTGTAACATACATGAATAAAGAACTCTATCTTTCTCTTGGTCTCTCTCTCTCTCTCTCTTTTGCAAAGATGCTCTCAAAGAGAAACTGGTAACATCCAAGAGTCTGACCTGAATTTGATATCAAGCTGTGGAACCATTTCCTGTATGAGGACGTTACTATAGTGAGGTCCACGCTATAACGGCAGTGGAGAAAAATAGGAGAAAAGCGTTGCCGATTCTCTGTCTTGCCACTGCCTTCTATAGAGGATAGCTGATTCCGGTATATCTCATGTGATATTAACTGTTCTTTGGTTTTTGAAATAATCTATTATATTTTATTTGTCAAGAATATTTATTTCATTTATTTATTTAATATATATTTATTTATTATAAATATTTATTTATTTTTCGTAATTGAGATTGAATATTTTGTTAATTAGTTATATTTCTACATTGTTGAAAAACGATGTGGCAACGTTGTGGAACTAGATAAGGATAGCACTATATGCTTTGTCGAATGATAGACAAGGATAGCAAGACCAATGTTAATCAAATGCTGCCATTATAACGTAAACCTCACATAGAATAGAATAGAATGACTGCCTTTATTTTATACCTGGGAGGGCGAAGTTAGGGCGCAGTCGGCCCTCTCTTACACTTAACCCTCAAACACATAGGGGAGGATACCTTGGGGGTGAAAAGAACCCCAGAAGTAGTCAAGACACCCCAAAACACTTTTGTCAAGTGTAAAATGAGATTTTTGACGGCGAAAATTAAGGTTTTATAAATATAAGGGTGTCTCAAAAATTTCATCAGGGATGTTGTTGAATTGGGGAAGAGAGTTTGTGGAGGAGGGGAAGAAGAGGAAGAAAAGGAGGAAGTAGAGGAGGATGAGAATGAGGAGGAGTAGTAAGATTGATTGATTGATTGATTGAGTACTTTATTTATGTAGATTACAATATATACTGGCTTATACACTTATATACATGCAGCTTACAATGCAGAACATTATAGATGAATTACATAATAGAGACTAAGAAAATAATTATTGAACTGTATATGATATGAAAAAGTAATTGTAATATAATAACTATAGATAATAATTATATTGTTATGCATCTACATAAGAGGAGGAGGAGGAAAGGAAGAAGAAGATATGAGGTAGAAGAAGGAGATTAGGAGGAGGAAGAGAAAGAGGTTGAAAGGAGGAAGTAGGGGAGGAGGAGGAGTAGGGGAGCAGGAGGAGGAGGACAAGGAGGTGAAGAGGGAAGACAATGATGATGAGGAGGAGGAGGATGAGGAAGAAGAAGAAGAAGATGAGGTAGAAAAAGGAGATGAGGAAAAGAAAGAGCATGTAGAAGATGATGATGAAAAATAAGATGATGAAGAAGAAACAGGAGTAATGTAGGAAGAGAAAGAGAGGAAACGAATATTAATTGTTTGTTGGAGGAGGAGAAGGGAAAAGGAGGAGAAGGAGGAAGAGGAGTAAGACAATGATGAGGAAAAAGAGGAGGGAAATGGAGGAGAAGGAGGAAGTGGAGTAAGACAATGATGAGGAGAAAGAGGAGGAAAAAGGAGGAGAAGGAGGAAGAAGAGTAAGACAATGATGAGGAGAAAGAGGAGGGAAATGGAGGAGGAGTAGGTGGAGGATGAGGAGGAGGAGGAGAGGTAGAAGGAGGAAGAGTAGGAGAAGGAGGTGGAGGAGTAAGACAATGATGAGGAGAAAGAAGAGGAAAAAGGGGGAGAAGGAGGAAGAGGAGGAATACAATGATGAGGAGAAAGAGGAGGAAAAAGGAGGAGAAGGAGGAAGAGGAGTAAGACAATGATGAGGAGAAAGAGCAGGAAAAAGGAGGAAGAGGAGGAAGACAATGTTGAGGAGAAAGAGGAGTAGAAGGAGGAGGAGGCCGTGGTGAAAAGGAGAAGTAAGAGTTTCAAAGAAAATAGAAGAGGATGCAAAGTGTTAAGAAGAATATTAGAGGTAGACATTTCACTCGGAATGAATTTTTGAAACCATGTAAAAGACTTTGATGTTGAAGAAGGGAGAGGAAGAGGAGGAGATAAATGAAAAAAAGAGAAGAAGAACGAGAATAAAGAGGAGGAAGAAACAAGACGAATACGGAGAAAAATGGAAACTGAACAAGAAATGGAAGAATAGAGAAAAAGTAGAAACATGTCATTATGTGTGAATACTAACAGCAATCTAAAAAATTGGATGAAAATTGTATACAAGAGTATTTTTTTAGAATATACAATCAAAAAATCTGGTGTGGGGCACTCACACAACTTTCCTTGCCGTTATGAAAATTGATCACCTGACACTAGTGTTCACGCGCATCTCAAGTCTACTTATAAACAAAGATCTGAGCCAGCTGGTGACAGGACAATAGCGCTGCAGACACACGAAGTCTGCTATCTCTTCATAGTGAATGATTTAATAGAACCAACAGTTTGCAATTGAATAATCTTATTTTCTCGAATTTCGAGCTTATTTTCAATTTTAGGTGAAAATGTTACTGGACATTAATTGTAGAGATTTTTATGCTCAATCTACTCCACTTGAAATGTTTTGTTTAAATTGTATCTGAAGCCTGATAATTGAGAATCTAAAATCAAATTTTTTCATAGATGGGGCGGTGCTCCTGAAATTTTTACAGATATGGGACTTGTGGCAATTGATAGAGCTTATCAATGACTTTTGAAAGTATGAATTTGATCAAAATCGTTGGAGGCGTTTTCGAGAAAATCGAAAAACCCCTGTATTTGACAACATTTTCGCCATTTCAGCCGCCATCTTGAATTGCATTTGATCGAAATTGTTCGTGTCGGATCCTTATAGTGTAAGGACCTTGAGTTCCAAATTTCAGGTCATTCCGTTAATTGGGAGTTGAGATATCGTGTAGGCTACACAGACGCACATACACTCATACACACACACACACACACACACACACACACCACACACACACACACACACACACACACACACAGACCAATACCCAAAAACCACTTTTTAGACTCAGGGGACATTAAAACGTATAGAAATTTAGGAATTGGGGTTCCTTAATTTTTTCGGAAAGCAATACTTTCCTTACCTATGGTAATAGGGCAAGCAAAGTAAAAATAGAATACATATAATATGATATATGGGTGTAACAATGAAAGCACTCTAAGGCCCGTTGCACAAAATCCGGTTAAGTTTTAACCGTGATTAATTCACGAGAACCAATCAGAGAAAGGTTTCATGATAAGACGGCTTCTCTGATTGATACTCGTGAATTAATCACGATTAAAATTTAACCGGCTTTTGTGCAATCGGCTCCAAGTGAATAAAGATTAAATTATAGAGATAGATCATTATTTCACTGACAATCACAAATATCATAATTGCAATATGATTGGGAGAAGACAACAGGCATAGCCCAAAACTGTCTTCTTCCAAATTTTCACAAATAAAAGTTTCAAAAAAGGGCCTGAATAAACCCCAATACCTTTCGTTCTAAAAGAGCATAAAAAGCTACAGAAATTGAAATCAAAATCAATAAAACTAGAAAACTCAATAAAAACGCAGTTATATTTAGATTAAAATGGGTTACAGAAATGAGGTTCACTTTTCACTCCAAAAAGTCCAATTTCCACTTCAAAACAGCTAATGACTAAACTAAAAATTTAAAAAAATATTCCATTCAAAATTCTACAAATTGGAAATTTTTGAGTAATTTTATTTTTTATTTATTTATTTATTTATTAGAACAGTCACAAACACGATATTTGGAAAGAGAAACAGGCAATTGCCCAAAACTTCTTCAATTCCTTGATTTTGGCACATAAATAGTCCAAAGTGAGGTTAAGTTTAAAATTTCTGTTTTCACCAAAGATTAACACTCAGAGAATACGTATTCGAGATATGACTGATGAATTTTGAGCTAGAAAAGGAACACAACTTCACTATTTGCACAGCTGTTTAAACTTAAGACATTAGATCGACGATAAGGTGAAAGGAAAGAATGATGAAGGAAGGATGAATGAAAGAGAGAGGAAGATTAAAGAAAAAGGGAGAAAGATTGCTGTTAGAAGTTGATGAAAAGTCCTAAGGCACCCTTGACGCTCCCTTGAAGGAGGACTTTAGCTTTCCCATTTATCTAAGGGTCGTTTCTACTCCACCCTTCAAAGATCTGTGTTTCGAGAAATCATGGGTGATAAAGAAAAAGAAGAAGAAGGACAAAAGAAGAAAAAGAAGAAGAAGAAAGAGAAGGACACACACAATCCAGTACCTACCCCAAGCTTTTCGGAAAAAGGGGAGCGAAAAACCGTTTTTCCAGTAGAATTCCCCAGTGGGTTTTTGTTCTCAGATGTTGAGTTGTAACTATATACAGGGTGTACTTGTAAGAAACGCCACAGATTCTGTTACAAATGGGAGTCAAGATTGATAGGGAACCACTTACTTTCCAAATTTACACTATTGTGAAAATCACGTTATAAATGAAAATGGAAATGAACTTTATTCTGCCTTTGACTAATATAACAGTTAAATTCAATAATCGTTTCAGAATTATTATACTAGCAGCAATTTTTCATAGACCCTGCCAGTTCACATTCATTCTATATATAAATTTCATAAATAGAGGAAAGATTTGCTAAATAAAATAAATAACAATTATTATCTGCGGCCATTGCGGTGCAATGATAAGAATTTTATAATAAAAATACTGTTTACAGAGAACGAAACTTAGAGTCAACTTTTAGAGTTAAAAATTAATGTCGAATAACAAAACTAAAAAATTTAGAAGCATAGAAACAGTTCAAAATACAATTCAGAAAAATCTGGTGTGGCGCACTCACACAACTTTCATTGCCGTTATGAAAATTGATCACCTGACGCTAGTGTTCCCGCGCATCTCAAGTCTACTATTCAATATTTGAGCCAGCTGGTGACAGGGCAATAACGCTGGAGACCCACATGAGGTCTGCTATCTCTTCATAGTGAATGATTTATAGAATCAACAATAATTTGCAATTGAATAATCACATTTTCTCGTATTTAAAGCTTATTTTCAATTTTAGGGGAAAATGTTACTGGACATTAATTGTAGAGATTTTCATGCTCAATCTACTCCACTTGATTTTTTTGTTTCAATTACATCCGAGACCTGATAATTGGAAATCTAAAATCAAACTTTGCTTAGATGGTGCAGTGTTACTGAAATTTTTACAGATATGGGATTTGTGGCAGTTGATAGAGCTTATCGATGACTTTTATAGGTATGATTTGATCAAAATCGTTGGAGCCATTTTCGAGAAAATCGCGAAAAACACTGTTTTTGACAACATTTTTGCCATTTTAGCCGCCATCTTGAATTGCATTTGATCGAAATTGTTCGTGTCGGATCCTTATAGTGGAAGGACCTTAAGTTCCAAATTCAAGTCATTCCGTTGAATGGGAGATGAGATATCGTGTACACAGACGCACATACACACACACACACACACACACAACACACACACACACACACACACACACACACACAACACACACACACACACACACCACACACACCACCACACACACACCACACACACACACACACCACACACACACACACACACACCACACACCACACACACACACCACCACACACCCACCACACACACACACACACCACCACACACACACACACACACACACACACACATACATACATACATATGCAGACCAATACCCTAAAACCATTTTTTGGACTCAGGGGACCTTGAAACGTATAGAAATTAGAAATTGGGGTACCTTAATTTTTTCGGAAAGCAATACTTCCTTACCTATGGTGTTATAGGGCAAGGAAAGTAAAAATAGCATAAGTATATGCTATTTTTTCTCTATGTTCAAAGTAAAGGAGACTTTATATCTGAGCTTTTCGAAGGTTCATGAGGTTTCCATGATTTTTTTAGTAAGTTTTACCCCATCAATTAAAAATCTGAACATGTCTACTGCTTGAATAAATCATGACTTGAAAACTTTTAATACTCTTCATTTTGATATTCAACTTTTCATCTTACTATGTTAGTACCTTCTCTTTTATCTCCTTTTTCTTCCTCATCCTCTTCTTTTTTCTTCCTTATCATCTTTTTCCTCTTTCTCATCCTCATTTCCTTCTCCTCCTCCTTTTTTTCTCCTAACATTCCCTTTCACTTCATCATCTTCTTTTACTCCATCCTCTTCTACTTCATCTTTACTTTCTTCTTCCTCATCTCCTTCTACTTCCCCATCTTCATCATCTCCTTTCACTTCATCTTCTACTTCATCATTTCCTTCCACTTTAACATTTTCTTCTTCCTCTTCATCCTCTTCTTCTACTTCATCATATTCTTCGTCCTAATCTCCTTCTACTCCACCATCTTCTTCTTCATCATCTCCTTCTACTTCCCCATCTTCATCACCTCCTTTCATCCTCTTCTTCTCCTTCCACTTTAAAATTTTCTTCTTCTTCTTCTTCATCCTCTTCTCCTACTTCATCATATTCTTTGTCCTCATCTCCTTCTACTCCACCATCTTCTTCTTCATCATCTCCTTCTACTTCATGATCTTCTTCTTCTTCATCTACTTCTCGAGGAAGAATACCTCATCTCCTTTCACTTCTTCTCCTTCATCATCTTCTTCTTCATGCTCTTCCTCTTCCTCTCATTTTTACTCATTCTCTTCCTCTCTATCTTCTTCTCCCTCATACTCTTCTCTTACCTCTTTTTCTTCTTCGTCGTCATCTTTTTCCTATTCCTCTTCCTCATCTCCTTCTTCTTCTACCTCATCATTCTTCTTCTTCTTCCTCCTCCTCTTCCTCTTCCTCTTCTTTTTCTCTTCCTTTTCATCATCTTCTTCTTCCACCTCATCTCTTCCTCTTCCTCCTCTTCTTCTTCTTCTTCCTCCTCCTCCTCCTCTTCCTCGTTTTTGGTAGAGAGTTAGTGGGGAGGATATTTTTAATATTCTTTCCGAAGAATGGACATTGATATGTCCAAAGCTCCGCCAATTTATGTAGATGCATAACAATATGATTATTATCTATACTTATTATATTACAAACTGCTTTTTTCATATCATATACAGTTCAATAATATTTTCTGTTAGTCTATATTATGTAAATTCATCTATAATTTTGCTGTATTGTAAGCTATTGTATATAAGTGTATAAGCCAGTATATATTGTAATCTACATAAATAAAGTACTCAATCAATCAATCAATCAATCAATCAATTTTTCCCTTCTTCTTCTCTTCCTCTTCATCATCTTCTCCTTCTACCTGCTCATCTCTTCTACTTCTTTCTCTTCCTCTTCGTCTTCTTCTTCTTTCTCCACTCAACTCCTACATATCTTCTGCTTCTCCTCCTCCTCCTCCTCCTCCTCCTCCTCCTCCTCCTCCTCCTCCTCTCCTTCTCCTCCTCAATTTTCCAGGATAGTAGAATCAAAGTGAGCTCGTTCCGGGTCTCACAGCATAATGAGGAGTGAAAAGCCCAGCACAGGGATGATTATATTGATCGCCTGGCAACAAATCTGACCAATAGGAAGCCAGGAAAATTTGGCGCATGCGTATTACACCAAAACAGAAACTGTGCGAGTTCTTTGACCAGCAGCCGGGTGCCGAAGGAACAGCTCACTTTGATACGGGAAAATTGTTGCGTTGCAAATCTTTGATACGGGAGAAAGACCTGTTGATATTTTTCTAGCTACTTCTAATTTATGCTCGACTATAGTGAGGTCCACGTTATTATGGCAGTGGAGAAAGATAGGAGATCAATGTTGCCGATCCTTGTCTTGTCAATGCCCACTTTAGATGATACAGGTTTATTGATGTAATATTAACTGTTCATTCTCGTTTAAAATAATCAATAATTATATTTTACTAGTAGTTCTGTGAACAGTAGACCTTATGGAGTATTCTCATCCACAAGTACCTGATTGAAACTACATGCTACTTATAGAAATACAGCAATAGACTGGCTTCTCCACACATCTGTGTAATCACTTGTCAGCTGATTTATGATGAATAATTCTATAGTCTGATTTTTACTCCAATATTGGCGTATGAAGGAGGCTCCTTTTTCCTTTTATATTATCCTTGAAATGCAAAATTTCCAAAAACCTTGTATATACGTCGACGCGTAATTAAAAAAGGAACATACCTGTCAAATATCATGAAATTCTATTACCGCGTTTCGCCGTAAATGCGCAACATAACATTATACGTCTTTATACATTCAATCATATAAACATTTAAACATTAAGACAAATGCCAAACCGTCGACTTGAATCTTAGACCTCACTTCGCTCGGTCAATTAAGCAAGAAATTATATTTTTCAATGATTTTATAATTAAGAAAAATATTTTGTTGAATAATTATCAATTTTACATTGTTGAAAGCCGATCTGGCAACAGAGAAAAGCGAGAAAGAGATAGAGCTATCAGCTTCGTTGAATGATAGACAAGGATAGCAATACCATTGCCAATCAAACACTGCCATTATAACGTGGACCTCAGTAAGGCATGTAACCCGTGCTCCGCAAGGGTTTAATTGAAAACTTGACAAACTGGACCTACTAAGATCTTGTTACATTTGAAATAGGCCTATAACCATCCTCGGTGAATTGAGAATCGATATGCAAAATGTGAAGTTAATGAGTTGAGTAGTTGAGACGTGATGATGCGTCATTCATGAATTTCCTATCCCCTACCTGTATAAGCCAATTCTTTCCTTTATTATAGTATAGATTACTACATGAAGCAATGTCAGTTGGACTATTGACCGAGCGAAGTGAGGTGTAAGATTCAAGTCGACGGTTTGGCATTTCTCTTAATGTTTATATGTTGCGCATTTACGGCGAAACGCGGTAATAGATTTTTATGAAATTTGACATGTATGTTCCTTTTTTAATTGCGCGACGACGTATATACACGGTTTTTGGAAATTTGCATTTCAAGGATAATATAAAAGGAAAAAGGAGCCTCCTTCATACGCCAATATTAGAGTGAAAAGCAGACTATAGAATTATTCATCATAAATTAGCTGACAAGTTTACACAGATGTGTGGAGAAGCCAGTCTATTGCAGTATTTCCATGAGGTCTATAGTTTCAATCAGGTACTTGTGGATGAGAATACTGCGTGAGGTCTACTGTTCACAGAGCTACTAGTTAATTGCATGCAATGTCAAAGTCAATACAACTTGAAATATTTCTCTTGACTTTCCACTGCTTTCAATAGAACAGCTTAGGCATTTTGAGCGAGTTCTCCAGCCCAGATGGCTCACTAGTTTTATTAAGACTATGTTCATTAACAGAGAGACATGATAGCATAAGAAGATATAGGTATAGGTCGTTCATATTCCAAATTTCAAGCCGATGTTTTGTCAACTCAAGCCGACTACTGTCTATTATTAGCGTGTTGTTGGGAGTGTAAGAGTGTAAGAAGGGCACAGTATGAGAGACTACCAGCGTCACATAGCTTCACCAAAAACAACTACTAGGACTATCGGCTTCAGTTAACACTCACATTTGCAACATAGACACCCTATACACTGTCTATTATTAGTGTGTTGTTGGGAGTGTAAGAGTGTAAGAAGGGCACAGTATGAGAGACTACCAGCGTCACATAGCTTCACCAAAAACAACTACTAGGACTATCGGCTTCATTTAACACTCACATTTGCAACATAGACACCCTATACACTGTCTATTATTAGTGTGTTGTTGGGAGTGTAAGAGTGTAAGAAGGGCACAGTATGAAGACTACCAGCGTCACATAGCTTCACCAAAAACAACTACTAGGACTATCGGCTTCAGTTAACACTCACATTTGCAACATAGACACCCTATACACTGTCTATTATTAGTGTGTTTTTGGGAGTGTAAGAGTGTAAGAAGGGCACAGTATGAGAGACTAAAGCGTCACATAGCTTCACCAAAAACAACTACTAGGACTATTGGCTTCAGTTAACACTCACATTTGCAACATAGACACCCTATACACTGTCTATTATTAGTGTGTTGTTGGGAGTGTAAGAGTGTAAGAAGGGCACAGTATGAGAGACTACCAGCGTCACATAGCTTCACCAAAAACAACTACTAGGACTATCGGCTTCATTAACACTCACATTTGCAACATAGACACCCTATACACTGTCTATTATTAGTGTGTTGTTGGGAGTGTAAGAGTGTAAGAAGGGCACAGTATGAGAGACTACCAGCGTCACATAGCTTCACCAATAACAACTACTAGGACTATCGGCTTCAGTTAACACTCACATTTGCAACATAGACACCCTATACACTGTCTATTATTAGTGTGTTGTTGGGAGTGTAAGAGTGTAAGAAGGGCACAGTATGAGAGACTACCAGCGTCACATAGCTTCACCAAAAACAACTACTAGGACTATCGGCTTCAGTTAACACTCACATTTGCAACATAGACACCCTATATCTTCTTATTCTATCTTTTCTCTATGACATTATTTCATCAATAACTTTCTCCACTTGCAACACGTATCATCCTCTTGCAACGTATATCATACTCAACTTGCAACACGTATCACCTCCAGCAACGTGAGACTCCTCTCCATTACAATATTACCACCTACATACAACTTGCCGGGCGCTTTCCTCATTGTAAACAACAACAAAACGTGGTGCTGCCGTTTTAACGCTTTTGGCGGACCTAAAAGGGAACTAGAAGCTCGAGAGGCTTCAGTATCCCAAGAGGGGTTGATAAGTGCGGTCCTTTTCATCAAAATTTACTTCCCTTTAGTGTGCGAGTTCATATAAACGGTTGGGAACTATTTATAGCTACAGAAAACATCAAATTCCACCAAATAATTTATCAAAATCACTCTAGAGAGTTCAGTGTTTCTCAAATTAGACATGAATAATATTATTTAGACGGTTGGAAACAGTTTTTAGCTAATTTATTCTCAAATTTACTCCGGAGGGTTTAGTTTTTTCATAAGTAAGACACAAATAATAGTATCTAAACGGTTCGAAATAGTTTTAGCTAAAAAATTCTCAAATTTATCCAGATAGTTCATCAAAATCACTCTGAAGGGTTCAGTATATCATAAATGAGACACAAATATTGTTATCTAAACAGTTTTTAGCTTCAAAAAACCACAAATTTCCCCAAATAATTCATCAAAATCACTCTGGAGGGTTTAGAGAATCATAAATGAGACACGATTCATATTATCTGAACGGTTTGAAACAGTTTTTAGCTACAAAAAAAACCCCAGATTCACACAAATAATTAATCAAAATCACTCTGGAGGGTTCAATGTAGCATAAATCAGACACAAATAATATTATCTGAACGGTTAGAAACAGTTTTTAGCTGATCATTTCTCAAATTTACTCTAGAGGATTTAGAGCATCTTAAATTAGAAACAAATAGCCTGATTAAACGGTTTGAAACAGTTTTTAGCTACAAAAACCCCAAAATTCACACAAATAGATTATCAAAATCACTTTGGAGGGTGCAGTGTATCATAAATGAGACACAAATATTGTTATCTAAACAGTTGGAAACAGTTTTTAGCTAATCAATTCTCAAATTTGCTCTGGAGGGTTTAGTTTTATCATAAGTAAGCCACAAATAATAGTATCCAAACGGTTGGAAATAGTTTTTAGCTAGAAAATTCTCAAATTCATACAAATAGATTATCAAAATTACTCTGGAGAATTTAGTGTATCTTGAATTAGACAAAAATAATATTATATAGACGGTTTGAAACAGGTTTTAGTTGAACAATACTCAAAATCACTCTGGAGGGTTCAGTTTATCTTGAATTAGACATAAATAATATTATCTAGACGGTTAGAAACAGTTCTTAGCTACAAAAAAACCCCAAATTCACACAAATAATTAATAAAAATCACTCTGGAGTGTTTAGAGTATCATAAATGAGACACGATTAATATTATCTAAACGGTTTAAAACAGTTTTTAGCTTAACAATTCTCAAATTTACTCTAGAGATTTTAGTGTACCGTATCTGAAATTAGAACCAAATAGCCTAATAATATACACGGTTTGGAACAGTTTTTAGCTACAAAAAAACACAAATTTAACGGAGAGAAAGTGATCCAAGAACTGATCAAAAGCTAATAATTTTGAACATTTCATTCAACTTGAGAAGTGTTAATTTCGCATGTTTTAAATTGATTGCAAACTAGATAGTTATCATTGTTTGTTTTTGTTAATGAGTATGTCAAGTGTATTCCTATTAATACTTCGAATTGAGGATAATGTGATTGCTTCAATGGATTTGGAATAACAAATTATAAAGGTGAGTGATAGCCTTTATGAAATAGACTACATTTTCGATTACTCTAAATATATTATAAGTCAGAGATTGGCAATAGTTTCGAGTCACTGAGTCACTATAGTGAGAGTTATGTTTAAAAGTCATTAGGTTTCATAGGACAACGAAGATGTAACGTTTCATCCTCTTTGTCTTCTATAGTAGGTATACTTGTTATAGTTGTAGAGGGATAGACTACTATTGCACTGTTGTAATATTCAAATGAATAGATAAATCATCATCCCTAGACCAGTGATCCCAGAATATATTATGATCTAGTTGACGATAATCAATTCTTAGCATAGATAAACTTCATTCATCAATGGAATCTACCTGTCCATGATCTAATAATGAATTTTCCTAATTTAGCATAGATATTCCGGTAGTTTATTAGACTTCTACATATTAAGGTGCGTACAGGTTTACGCGCCGCGAACTTGAGCAATTCACTTTTAATCAGCTGATGCCAAGCTTTTTATATCTATATCTTATACGGTTTCTGTAAAAATACAGATATAGTCAGCTGATTAAAAGTGAATTGCTCATGTTCGCGGCGCGTATATCTGTACGAACGCACCTTTACACAAACAGTTGAGAAACAGTGTGGAGTTGGAAAAGGATAGAGCTATCTGTTTTGTCTAATGATAGACAAGGATAGCAACACCAATGTTGATCAGGTGCTGCCATTATAACGTGGACCTCACTATAGCAATAAGTGTTCGACAATATGATACAGTATCAACTCAACTTGATACACAAGAACATAATTTGATACAAAACAGGATAGAGCTATCTGCTTTGTAAAATGACAGACGAGGATAGCAACACCAATGTTGATCAGGTGCTGACTTTATAACGTGGATCTCACTGTAGTTCACTCATATCAATCAATTAATTTTAATCAACTAAGAACCTTCGTGAGAGAATTTGTTGATGAAATGAATTTGAAAGAAGATGAAAAAGTTGAATTTGTTTAAATATTCAAGATATAAATGTATCATACCACTTCATTTTAATTAAGCTGTTTCAATTAGTCACGAACCTCTCATGATAGAATTTCTTTGATAAATCTACTAGAAAATGATAGAATTGATTGATTGATTGATTGAGTACTTTATTTATGTAGATTACAATATATACTGGCTTATACACTTATATACAATAGCTTACAATACAGCAACATTATAGATGAATTTACATAATATAGACTAAGAAAATAATTATTGAACTGTATATGATATGAAAATGCAATTTGTAATATAATAACTATAGATAATAATCATATTGTTATGCATGTACATAAATTGGCGGAGCTTTGTACATATCAATGTCCATTCTTCGGAAACAATATTAAAAATATCCTCCCCACTAACTCTCTACCAAAAGAGATAAAAAGTAAATTCGTACGACTTTTGTTGGTGGGGCGTTGCTGACGGAAGCTCCACCTCGCCTGAATAGATCATTTCAGCCGTCAATGGGCCTTAGGACTGTCATACTTCAGCCGAGACTGACAGTTTAACGTACCCATCCGATTACACGGGAGTGATCTGGTTAAAAACCGTTTGGAAATGAGAGGGTTTGAACCCGGGATCTCTATGCTGCTACGCAAGCACTCTATCCACTAGACCACGGATCACTCCAAATAGAAAAGAGATGAAGCTATGGGGAGGTCCATGTTAGAAAGATAGGAGTCACTGCCTTGCCACCGGTAGTCCATATCTGATGTAACATTTACTGTCCAACCTTGTTTAAAATAATCAATCATATTTTATTCGTCAAGAATGATAAATTTTCATGATTGATATTGAATATCTTGTTTATCAATTATATTCCCACATTGTTAGAAAACGATCTGGCAACGTTGAGGAGCGAAAGAAGTATTTGATTAACATTGGTGTTGCTATCCTTGTCTATCATTCCACAAAGCAGATAGCGCTATCCTGTTTTGTATCAAATTATGTTCTTGTGTATCAAGTTGAGATGATACTGTATCATATTGTCGAACACTAATTGCTATAGTGAGGTCCACGTTATAATGGCAGTATTTGATTAACATTATAACGTGGACCTCACTATAGCAATTAGTGTTCGACAATATGATACAGTATCATCTCAACTTGATACACAAGAACATAATTTGATACAAAACAGGATAGCGCTATCTGCTTTGTGGAATGATAGACAAGGATAGCAACACCAATGTTAATCAAATACTGCCATTATAACGTGGACCTCACTATAGCAATTAGTGTTCGACAATATGATACAGTATCATCTCAACTTGATACACAAGAACATAATTTGATACAAAACAGGATATCGCTATCTGCTTTGTGGAATGATAGACAAGGATAGCAACACCAATGTTAATCAAATACTGCCATTTTAACGTGGACCTCACTATAGCAATAAGTGTTCGATAATATGATACAGCTCATCTCAACTTGATACACACCACTATAATTTGATACAACACAGGATATATCGCTATCTGCTTTGCGCATATAGACAGGATAACAAGCACCAATATAACAAATACTGCCATTATTTATTTATTTATTTATTTATTCATTTTCTTTACATACAAAGGCTCACAGAGATCCATAAAGAGCCTTATTTACACAATTAAATGAAACAACGATTTAACTTATATACATTTTGAAATATAGTAAATAAAGAAAAGAAAGAAAAAAAGCATTTACACAGTTGAAATAATCAAATTAATTACATTCATATAAAGAAAAATGTAAAAAAAGCAAAAAGCATTTACTCACAATAATCAAATTAATTTCATTATTATAAGAAAAAAATGTGAAAAGAATGAAAGTAAACAATCCTTTCCAAAGATTCTAGAGGAAAATACAATTAAAAAAAAAACTATTTAAAGATTACGAGAAAGAAAATAATAACTAATAAAAAAAAAAGCTAAGTAAACAGAAAAAGAAAAGTCTTAAACTAGGAGAGTCCAGCCAGAGTTTACAAAACAAATCATCTCAAAAACGAGCGTCTTATGATAGATTCAGTTCACAATGTTTCTTATATTCATTGAATGAGTTCGAAAAAGGATCAATGTGTTCATTCAAGCTATTAAACAGTCGTAAGGTTTTATAAAGGAATGAGTTGTAATGATGGTTTGTTCTAGCAAAGGGAATCTCAAACAATATATTCCTTCTAGGTCTTGCATATGGTACACTGAAATTAATTAGGCTGATAAAATATGGTAAATGGACGTTATGATTCAAGATATTATATAATAGCAATAGGGCATTCAATGATCTCCGCACCTGCAATGACCGGATATTAAATAAGGATCTCAATTCACTAGTTGGGAAATTGAATGGACAGAACATACGGAATTTCTTGATGAATAGGTGTCTTAGAAATCTATTTTGAATCTTCTCAATTTCGTAGCTATCAGTTACATTAGCAGGACCCCACACCATAGATGCATACTCAAGTTTACTCCGTACCAGTGCATTAAACAGTTTTATACTTACATCACAACTAGTGAAAGGTTTTGAATTACGAAGTATAAAACCAAGTAGCCTATTAGCACTGCTAAGAACGTGATTAAATTGGTCTTTAAAATCAAGAGTCGAGTCCATCAACACTCCAAGATCTCGAATGCTATTGACATACTCTAGATTGATGCCTGCTAATGAGTAAGCGTACCGATCATAATTCCTCTGTCTCGTGTAAACCATAAACTTGGTTTTTGAGATATTTAATTTTAGTTTATTTCTATGACACCATAGATGGACTCTATCAAGATCCTGTTGTAACTGAGCACAATCGTCAACACTCCTTATTAATTTATACAATTTTACATCATCTGCAAACACTAGGATCCTGGATGCAATAATGCAATCGGGAAGATCGTTTATTAAGAGTAAAAACAAAAGAGGCCCAAGATTCGATCCCTGAGGGACACCTGATGTATTTGCATAGTCAGCAGATTTGTAGCTATTGAAATGTATGTGTGAAAATCTATCAAATAGGTAGCTGCGGAAAAATTTGATCAAATCAGTTGAAAACCCATAAGTAACTAACTTTTCCAATAAAACTTCAAAATTAACTGAGTCGAAAGCTTTACTGAAATCGAGATAAATCACGTCTACCCGATCCTGACTATCTAATTTAGAAGAGACAAATTGAGTAAATGTTAACAGATTACTTACAGTAGACCTTCGGGGCATGAAACCATGTTGGAAAGGTGATATGACGTGTTTTACATGATTGAATACTATATTATATAAAATAGATTCAAATACTTTGTCAGGTGCATCCAATATAGAAATAGGTCGAAAATTAGATATTAAATTGGGTTTACCAGATTTATGAATGGGCGTTATACGGGCATTTTTCCATTTAGTAGGATATTTATTGGTTTTTAAAGAGAGATTGAAAATATATTGTAAAGGTTTTAATAGAATATCCTTACAACCCTTAATAATATAGGCAGGGACACCGTCAGGACCAGCTGAGCGAGTTGCTTTTAGCTTATCAACCGCAGAGCTGACCCAATCATCTGAAATGGAAGGGATAATCAGCGTATCAATGTTATAAGTGGGTCTATTGGTATCAAGGTGAGGTAGGTCATTCCCGGAGAAATCACTGTCCCTTTTTATACTAGCATAGATCGATGAAAAGTAATCTGCAAATGCCTGAGATACGTCTGAGCCAGTGTATTTACAACCATTTAATTCAAAACAATCATTCATCATTCTAGATTCTCGTTTACTAGAAATATAATTCCAAAAATGTTTTATGTTCGAATTCAAATTATTCTGCAGATCAGCTATATAATCTTTGTAACATTCAGCAATTTTTAACTTTATAATTGATCTCAGATTAATAAATTTATCACGATAGTACCTAGAGTATGCCATTTTTCGTGCACATTTCTTTTTCTGTTTGATCATTTGAATGATATCCCTAGTAAACAGATAGGGTACTTGGATTTAATAATTCTTTTACACTTGGGAACATGCATAGAGAAAGCTCTGTATATTATCTCATAGAAATAATCAACAGCATTATCAACGTCTTGAAATTCATATAATCTGTCCCAGTCTGAATTAAAAAGTGTTGGTACAGCTGAAGGAAATTGGCTTTTTTGAAATTATAGTAAGGATTATAAACAGGCTCAGGTGATGTATAACTTCTCATGATGAAATTTATAGAAAGACAAGGATGATGAACGTCTTCAGGAAGCAAGGGATCATCATTGCGCAAAACTGTGATGGGAAAATTACCAAGAACTAGGTCTAATGTTTTAAAACTGGAATTAAAATATTATTGAACGATTTCACATCAAAGAAAGACATGAAATTATCTAATTTTCTACATTTAATCGAACCATTTATAAAATCATATGTACTACCAGAAATTTCGCTGATATTGAAATCACCAACAACTAAAAGAGATGAACAAACATTATGAACCCTTCCACATCATCAAAAAACTCATCATAATCGGTCACTGCAGCATTAGGTGAGAAGTAAACACACAGAAAAGGATAGTGGTTGTATTTGTAATAGTAGTTTTAATCAGTAAGGCTTCGTACTTGACTGTGGCTTTGCTAAAGATAAGCTGTGTAGGCCATCTAACATTAGCGGCAAAAAGTACCCCGCCCCCCCAACGTTTGCCTGACACGGACTATCTCTATCGCTTCTAAAAACCTGATAACGAGCATCAACAGCTCCCCATCATTTATCTCATCATTAAGCCATGTCTCTGATAAGGCGATAAAATCGAAGCACTCAGCCGAGACGGACTGATAAAGTGATTGAGACTTTGTACGCAACCCTCGCGTATTCTGATATATTAAATTTAAAACACTACAATCATCCACCATTCATTAATAACTCAGACCAGACAAGGGCACAATAGAGAGTGAGAGACAAAATGAATGACACAATAGGACATTTTACAAGAGAATAGGAGTACAATCCATTATTGATGCAATAAAAGTAATAATCAAACACAGCAGCAACGGTAGTGCAGATAAAATGGAATAATAGTAATAACAGTTTGTCGATTTGTAATCTTATCTACTTAACAGAATTACCTGGTTCAACGTTCGTACCGACACTGACAGTTTAGCAAGGTCGCTATCAGATTTGATAGTATGAATCACAGAGCCCTCAACTTTTCTCATCTTGATGTTGCCAGTTCTATCGACCCACAAAAACTTGAAACCACAATCATTTTTTATTTTTTTAGCTTTAGCAAATAAAACTCTTCGACGTTGACTGAGTGACTGATTCACGTAGATAGGAGAGTCCGTAGATAGACCCAAGTGTCGCGTTGACAGAGTTCTCTTTATGCGACGTCTAGCAAGAAACTGCTCCTTGTCAGTCCGGCGAACGAATCGAACAATAATTCCCGATGACGGCCGATTATTGAGCTGCTTGAGTCGATGGCAGACATCAATCATGTCCTCAGTAATTGCCAGATCCAATGCCTTACCAACACCAATAACAGTCTGTGCAACATTTTCGTTTATGGAGCTAGGTACACCGTAGATCTCCAAAGTATATTATAACGTAGACATAACTATAGCAATTAGTGTTCGATAATATGATACCGTATCATCTCAACTTGATACACAAGAACATAATTTGATACAAAACAGGATAGAGCTATCTGCTTTGTGGAATGATAGACAATGATAGCAACACCAATGTTAATCAAGTACTGTCATTATAACGTGGACCTCACTATAGCAATTAGTGTTCGACAATATGATACAGTATCATCTCAACTTGATACACAACACCATAATTTGATACAGAACAGGATAGCGCTATCTGCTTTGTCGCATGATAGACAAGGATAGCAACACCAATGTTAATCAAATACTGCCATTATAACGTGGACCTCACTATAGCAATTAGTGTTCGACAATATGATTCAGTATCATCTCAACTTGATACACAACACCATAATTTGATACAAAACAGGATAGCGCTATCTGCTTTGTGGAATGATAGACAAGGATAGCAACACCAATATTGATCAAATACTGCCATTATAACGTGGACCTCACTATATAGACGGTAGATAAATACTCCACAGGTAATTAATTTTTCCACGTTATAATGACATCAACTTTAATCTGTCAGTATTGTTTAAATGGGAGCATTCATTTCGTTTATGAAGAGTAGTGACAGTTTAGAGTGAAACTCAAGTCAGATTCTTATCAAAAGATGGCTAATCTAGATAAAAATTGGCCTTTAAAAGAACAGACAAAATCGATTAAAGTATTAGAGACTGTTTTCCGAATTTTCATGTTCTAAATACTTTATTATTACTATCTAACTTTAGGATGAAAATTGCCCTCACGATATCCTAATTTATCTGAGAATCTATCCTTAATCTATGATCATTCTAAGACATGTTTATCTCAAGATTTCTAATCTAGATAAAAACTGGCCTCTAAAATAACAAACAAAATCGGTTGAACTTTTTGAGGCTGTTTTCATGTTTTTTATGGTCTAAATATACTTCATTAATTATCTAATTTGGATGGAAATTACCTTAACATTATCATAATTGATCTGGGAATTCTATCCTTAATCAATGATCAGAGATGTATAAAAATTTAAAATCAGGCCTCTAAAAGAACAGACAAAATCGATTGAACTATTAGACTGTTTTTAATGGTTTTTATGGTCTAAATACTCCATTAATACTATCTAATTTTAGAATGGAAATTGCCCTTAAGATATCCTAATTTATCTAGGAATTCTATCCTAAATTCCTGATCTTTTCAAGAGATGTTTATCAGAAGATTTCTAATCTAGATAGAAACTGGTCTCTAAAAGAACCGACAATATCGATTTATTAGAGGCTGTTTTTCCATAGTCTCCATGGTCAAAATACTTTATTAATTATCTAATTTAGATAGAAGTTGCCTGATCTTTCCAAGGATAACACTCACTCACTCTCTCTCTCTCTCTCTCTCTCTCTCTCTCTCTCTATCACATTCCTCTCTTATTCTCTTCTCTTTCTTCCTCCTTCTGAGGTGACTGAAGGCAGTTTAACGTCATACCTAGGACAAAAATGGTACCTAGAGTGCGGTCCACGTTATAAAGTCAACACCTGATTAAAATTGGTGTTGCTATCCTTGTCTGTCATTCGACAAAACAGATATCCCTATCCTTTTCCAACACGCAGCACTATTTCTGAATCATCGTTTGCAGACTATGTAGAAATATCATACACTACCAATATATTTCAACTCAATTACATGAATTTTTGTATCATGGAAATTTATGAAATACCACCATTATGACGTGGGCCTCACTAGAATCATAGAGAAACAATAGCGTAAGTAGATATCTCATGGTATAGGGCGTTTATGTCGCAAATTTTACTGTTATCTCAAGCTCATAGTCCACGTAGGCCTAGTTCTTTCCTGTGAAGCTTTTTGACGCTGGTAGTCTCTCATATTGTGCCGTTCATACACTCTCACCCCAACAAAACAGTAAAAATCGACAATAATCAACAGTAATCGGCTTGAGATAACAGTAAAAGTTGCGACATAAACGCCCTATACCATGGAATATCTACTTACGCTATTGTTTCTCTATGATATAATCAATCCAATCTCAGCAAATCGTATCTGAAAGGTACAAACTTTTTTTCTGAGTTCGACACTCTGTTAGAACATGCTGAGCTGATGACGCACATCCCTAGAGATAGAGGGAAAGGAAATGAAGGAGAAAAAGGAGAAGGAGATGGAGTAGAAGAAGAAAAAAAAGAAGAATAAGAAGATGATGATGAAGAAGAAGAAGAGGAAGATGGAGTGGTAGGGGAAGAAGTTTGAAGCAGTAGTCAAAATGAAATGCCATTTCTGGATCTAGTATTAGAGGGGAGAAGATCCCTCTTACTTTAGAACCCTCTTTTGGAATTCGAGTGGGGACCATTATTGCTTTGTAGTAGTTTAGGAGGAGGAGGAGGAGATGCAGGAGGAGGGATAGGAGGAGGAGGAGGAGGAGGATGAGAAGGAGGGGGAAGATGAGAAGGAGTAGGGTGGAAAACAGAGAGGAGATGGTTAGTAAGATTATACTGTTTATAAATAGAACAACGATGTTCAATGTGGTTGTATAGTTGGATATAGTTGTGGATGATATTGAAGGATATAGTTGCTGTAGAAGTTGGGTCAGAAGAAGAGGATGAGGAGGAGGAGGATGAGAAGGAGTAGGGTGGAAAATAGAGAGGAGATGGTTAGTAAGATTATAAATAGAACAAAGATGTTGAATGTGGTTGTATAGTAGGATATAGTTGTGAATGATATTGGAGGATATAGGTGCGGTAGAAGATGGGTCAGAAGAAGAGGATGAGGAGAAGTAGAAGGAGAAGAAAGAGGAGAAGGGAAAGATAGAGAAGAAGATTTTATAGTTTGAAAGTTGCAAAATGTTCTACATAGTAAAGACCTTCTGCAGTGATAATGGAGGTGTAGGAGAAGAAGAAGAAGAAGATGAAGAGCCAGACGAGGAGGAGGAGAAGAGGCTTAGTGAATAGAATAGAAGATAAAGATACTATAGTACTGAAGTGGTAAGATCTTGTAAACTATAAAGTTCTCTATAGTGGTGAATATACTCTAGTTTGGAAGAAGAAAAAGTGCAGTTGTGAGAGAAAGAGATTGATTGATTGATTGATTGAGTACTTTATTTATGTAGATTACAATATATACTGGCTTATACACTTATACGCAATAGCTTACAATACAGCAAAATTATAGATGAATTACATAATATAGACTAAGAAAATAATTATTGAGCTGTATATGATATGAAAAAGCAATTTGTAATATAATAATTATATTGTAATGCATCTACATAAATTGGCGGAGCTTTGGACATATCAATGTCCATTCTACGGAAAGAATATTAAAAATATCCTCCCCACTAACTCTCTAACAAAAGAGAGGAAGAGGAGAAGGAAGAGGAGAAGGAGGAGGAGGAGGAGGAGGAGGAGGATGATGAGAATGATTGTACCGAAGATTTTATAGTTTATAAATACAGTAGTAGCAAAATGTAGTGAGATATAAATGAGGCATAAGATGATGAGGAGAGATGAGGTAGAAGAAGAAGAAAAGAAGAAGAGAAGAGAAGAAGAAGAAGAAGAAGAAGAAGAAGAAGAAGAAGAAGAAGAAGAAGAAGAAGAAGGAGAAAAGGTAGAAGAAGCAGATGAAGAAGAAGATGATAATGGAGATGGAAAAGAGATGAGGTAGAAGGAGAAGATGAGGAGGAGGAAGAAGATGAAGAAGAAGAAGAAGAAAATATGATGATGAAGATGGAGGAGAGATCAGGTAGAAGGAGAAGATGAGGAGGAGGAAGAAGATGACGAAGAAGAAGAAGAAGAAGAAGAAGAAGAAGAAGAAGGCGAAGAAGAAGTGAAGGAGGTGTAGAAGTCAGTTGTAAACTAGGGAGATCCCCTGAAAGACGAATGTGCAGAGGGGAATAGAATATTGGGTGAGAGGAACCTGGGGGATAATCTTAGATTCCAGAATCTCTCAGGGGAAAATCTCTTGTACTAAAGTTGAACGGACGAGTTTCACTTCCTCACGATCTCAGATTATCACCTGCCTATTTTATCAATTAGAATCATATTGAACTTGAAAATCCAGAATAAAAAATCTGGTGTGGCGCACTCACACAACTTTCCTTGCCGTTATGAAAATTGATCACCTGACACTAGTGTTCTCGCGCATCTCAAGTCTACTATTTAAAGATATGAGACAGCTGGTGACAGGACTATAACGCTGAAGACACACGAGGTCTGCTATCTCTTCGTAGTGAATGATTTAATAGAACCAACAGTTGCCAACAGTTTACAATCGAAATAATCACATCTTCTCGAATTTCAAGCTTATTTTCAATTTTAGGTGAAAATGTTACTGGACATTAATTGCAGACATTTTCATGCTCCATCTTTTCCACTTAAAATTTGTTGCTTAAATTGTGTATGAAGGCTGATAATTTAGAATCTAAAATCAAACTTTGCATAGATGGGCAGAGCTCCTGGAATTTTTACAGATATGGGACTTGTTGCAGTTGATAGAGCTTATCAATGACTATTTCAGGTATGAATTTGATCAAAATCGTTGAAGCCGTTATTGAGAAAATCGCGAGAGACCCTGTTTTTGACAACATTTTCGCCATTTTAACCGCCATCCTGGATTGCATTCGATCGAAATTTTTCGTGTCGGATCCTTATAGTGTAAGGACCTTAAGTTCCAAATTTCAAGTCATTCCGTATTGGGAGATGAGATATCGTGTACACAGACGCACATACACACTATACACACACACACACACACACACACACACACACACACACACAAACACACAACACACACACACACACATACCGACCAATACCCAAAAACACTTTTTGGACTCAGAGGACCTTGAAACGTATAGAAATTTAGAAATTGGGGTACCTGATTTTTTTCGGAAAGCAATTCTTTCCTTACCTATGGTAATAGGGCAAGGAAAGTAAAACTGAATGTTTGAATATTGAAGAGTCTGGATAGTGAGGTCCAAGTTATAATGGCATTGGAGAAAGATAGACGAACATCACTGCCGATTCTCTGCCTTTTGTAGCGGATAGCTGATACCAGTATATCCCATTATATTAAGCCAGCGATTTCTGTATATTTGTTTATTCCTATATATTTTTATATCTGGACTAATAGCACCCTTTATTTTTTAAAAAACTTTAAAATATAGTTGAACAACACTTGTTTCGGTGATATATTACACCATTTCCAGGTTATAAAATAATGATTATTATTTATTAATGATTATTATTAAAATAATGATTAGTTATTAAAATAATGATTATTTTAGAACCTGAAGATGGTGTAATATATCACCGAATCTAGTTGTTCAACTATTTTTAAGTTTTTTTAAAAAATAAAGGGTGCTATAAGTTTTTATTTTGTTTTATTAATTTAAAAGTAGCCCATGTCAATAAGTGTTTTATATCTGGTTATTTATGTTCAACGGATCTCCAGAACGGCTCTAACGATTATCACGAAATTTGGAACATAGTAGGTTTATGATATAAAAATTCAATTGCACTTGGTCTCATCCCTGGGAAAACTCGCTGAACAACATGAAAAGGATAATAATGAGAATTCATCCTTGGGAAAACAGATGATAATTTCGTCGTCTGTCGATAACAGAAGATGCATGTGTGGGAGAGAGACAGAATTATTTCCAGCTGTGTAATCAATCAGCTTACCTCACGGGAAATATCAATCTAGAAAAATTTCAATCGACTTGATCAAAATAATCTGATTAATTGGAGACATGACATAGTATATCATTC